>NW_027198167.1:0-48699 GCF_038502225.1 Cherax quadricarinatus
TGTGTGTACTCACCTATTTGTACTCACCTATTTGTGGTTGCAGGGGTCGATTCACAGCTCCTGGCCCCGCCTCTTCGCTGATTGCTACT
The DNA here is from genome assembly GCF_038502225.1 of Cherax quadricarinatus. Classification (NCBI taxonomy): domain Eukaryota; kingdom Metazoa; phylum Arthropoda; class Malacostraca; order Decapoda; family Parastacidae; genus Cherax; species Cherax quadricarinatus. The sequence continues at coordinate 90 of NW_027198167.1, forward strand.
AGGTCCTCTCTCTCCCTGCCCCATGAGCTCTATCATACCTCGCCTTAAAACTATGTATGGTTCCCGCCTCCACTACGTCACTTTCTAGGCTATTCCACGGCCTGACTACTCTATGACTGAAGAAATACTTCCTAACATCCCTTTGATTCATCTGAGTCTTCAACTTCCAATTGTGACCTCTTGTGTCTGTGTCCCTTCTCTGGAACATCCCGTCTTTGTCCACCTTGTCTATTCCGCGCAGTATTTTATATGTCGTTATCATGTCTCCCCTGACCCTCCTGTCCTCCAGTGTCGTCAGGCCGATTTCCCTCAACCTTTCTTCGTAGGACAATCCCCGTAGCTCTGGGACTAGTCTTGTTGCAAACCTTTGCACTTTCTCTAATTTCTTGACGTGCTTGACTAGGTGTGGATTCCAAACTGGTGCTGCATACTCCAGTATGGGCCTGACGTAAATGGTATACAGAGTCTTAAACGAATCCTTACTGAGGTATCGGAACGCTATCCGTAGGTTTGCCAGGCGCCCGTATGCTGCAGCAGTTATCTGATTGATGTGCGCCTCAGGAGATATGCTCGGTGTTATACTCACCCCCAGATCTTTTTCCTTGAGTGAGGTTTGCAGTCTTTGGCCATCTAAACTATATTGTGTCTGCGGTCTTCTTTGCCCTTCCCCAATCTTCATGACTTTGCATTTGGCAGGGTTAAATTCAAGGAGCCAGTTGCTGGACCAGGCTTGTAGCCTGTCCAGGTCTCTTTGTAGTCCTGCCTGATCCTCATCCGATTTGATTCTTCTCATTAACTTCGCATCATCTGCAAACAAGGACACTTCTGAGTCTATCCCTTCCGTTATGTCGTTCACATATACCAAGAACAGCACAGGTCCTAGGACTGACCCCTGTGGAACCCCGCTTGTCACAGGCGCCCACTCTGACACCTCGTCGCGTACCATGACTCGTTGTTGCCTCCCTGTCAGGTATTCTCTGATCCATTGCAGTGCCTTTCCTGTTATGTGTGCCTGATCCTCTAGCTTTTGCAGTAACCTCTTGTGAGGAACTGTGTCGAAGGCCTTCTTGCAGTCCAAAAATATGCAGTCGATCCACCCCTCTCTCTCTTGTCTTACTTCTGTCACCTTGTCATAAAACTCTAGTAGGTTTGTGACACAGGATTTTCCTTCCCTGAAACCGTGCTGGTTGTCAATTATACACTTGTTTCTTTCCAGGTGCCCACCACTCTCCTCCTGATGATCTTCTCCATGACCTTGCATACTATACACGTTAGTGATACAGGTCTGTAGTTTAGTGCCTCATGTCTGTCTCCCTTTTTAAAAATTGGGACTACATTTGCCATTTTCCATACCTCAGGGAGTTGCCCAGTTTCAAATGATGTGTTGAAGATCTTTGTTAATGGCTCACACAATATCTCTGCTCCCTCTTTAAGGACCCATGGAGAGATGTTGTCTGGTCCCACCGCCTTTGAGGTGTCAAGTTCGCATAGCAGCTTCTTCACCTCCTCCTTGGTTATATGTACCTCATCCAGCACTTGCTGGTGTGCCCCCCTGTTCTGATTTCCTGGAGTCCTACTGGTTTCCACTGTAAATACCTCTTTAAATCTTGTGTTGAGCTCCTGACATACCTCTCGGTCGTTTCTTGTGAATTCCCCATCACCCTTCCTCAGTCTGATTACCTGGTCCTTGACTGTTGTTTTCCTCCTGATGTGGCTGTACAACAGCTTCGGGTCAGTCTTTACTTTTGATGCTATGTCATTTTCATATTGTCTCTGAGCCTCCCTTCTTATCTGTGCATATTCGTTTCTGGCTCTTCGGCTGATCTCTTTATTTTCCTGAGTTCTCTGTCTTCTGTACCTTTTCCATTCTCTAGTACACCTAGTTTTTGCCTCCCTACACCTTTGGGTGAACCAAGGACTCGTTCTGTTCTTCCCATTATTTCTGTTTCCCTTGGGAACAAACCTCTCCTCTGCCTCCTTGCATTTTGTTGCCACATAGTCCATCATTTCTTGTACTGGTTTTCCTGTCAGTTCCCTCTCCCACTGAATGTCTTGAAGGAAGTTCCTCATGCCTGAGTAGTTCCCCCTTTTGTAGTTTGGTTTTTCCCAGCCTATTCCTGCTACTCTCTCCACTTGGAGCTCAACTATGTAGTCGAAGCACAGAACCACATGATCACTAGCTCCCAGGGGCCTTTCATACATGATACCCTCGATGTCCGAACTACTCAAGGTGAATACAAGGTCCAGTCTTGCTGGTTCATCCTCTCCTCTCTCTCTGGTAGTGTCTCTAACATGTTGATGCATGAGGTTTTCCAGTACCACATCCATCATCTTGGCTCTCCATGTTTCGGGACCCCCATGGGGCTCCAGGTTTTCCCAGTCAATCTCCTTGTGATTGAAATCACCCATAACTAGTAACTTTGCTCCCCCCATGTGTGCTCTCCTGGCCACCTCGGCTAGTGTGTCGATCATTGCTCTGTTGCTCTCATCGTATTCTTCTCTTGGCCTCCTGCAGTTCTGTGGTGGGTTGTACATTACTGCAATTATCACCTTATGTCCCTCAGACTGGATTGTTCCTACTAAGTAGTCCCTTTCGCCCGTGCCATCCATTCCTTCCATTTTCTCAAAACCCCACTGGTTTTTAATGAGCAGTGCAACTCCTCCTCCCCCTCTCCTCCCTCTGTCTTTCCTGAGGATTTGATATCCGGATGGAAAGATTGAATCTGTTATTATTCTGGTGAGTTTTGTTTCTGTGAGTGCTATTATGTCTGGGGATGTCTCCTTGATTCTTTCGTGCCACTCCTCATACTTGTTTGTTATTCCATCTGCATTTGTATACCACACCTTCAACTTCTTTTCTAAGACTGTGGTCTGGGAGGTATATTGGGGTTGGGGAAGTGGGAGACCTGGTAAGGAACTATGGGTTGTTGCTGTGGGGGTGGAGTTTGTAATGTAGTGGGTGGGGGCATTGGATGTGGCATGGGTGTTTTGATTTAGAGTGTTTGGTTGCACTGGGGTTGACCTGGTTGGGAGGCTTCTATAGGAAGTTGTGAGGGAGGCTGTATTTGATCTTCTTCCTGGGTCTGGGATCTCCTGTCTGTCTTCTCCATCCCCTCTCTTTCCTCCTTTCGCCTTTGTACCATCTCTCTCAGTTTCTGCCTTTCTTCTTGTGTTCTGTCGCGGTCGAGATACACCTTCCTGTATGCCGGCATGTCCCTTAATCGTGCTTTCTCCTGCAGGATCCTGGTCCGAGTCGCTTCTGCCTTGAAGGTCACTTTCACTTTCTTTTTTTTACAAACCCCCCTATTCTCCGGAAATTTTCCAGCTGGGTCATGTCGTCTTCTCCTATTGCTTTCATGATGCTTTCAATTGCTTTTTTTCCCCTTGTTTTCTTGCTTCATATGTTTCCCCTTCAACTTCCTGGAGCCCATACACAAAGACTGACCTCACCCTTTCATTCTCCCACTGCGTATCCCTGTGTATCCCCTCATTTAATTTGGTTTCGTCCACTGCAGCTTTCCTTTCTTCAGTTTCACTGGCTAATGTACTTGGGCTCAGTGGCCTGTCATTTTCCCTTCTCGGCTTTCCTTGGGCTCTGTTGTTGTCTGTTAGGGCCTCCACATAAAGCTTAGCTCTTTCATTTACTACAGTCTCCTCTGATAGAGCTTCTCCATGCAGTTGTGTTCCTTCTTTCCCTACAGTCCCCTTATTTGTGACTGAGGTAGCAGTCTCTGTTGTCAATCCCAAAATGTTCTTTAGTTCTTTAGGCTGTTTCAGATTTTTCAATTCCTCTTCTAAACTCTGTATCCTAGCTTCTGCTGCTTTGACATGCACCTCCCACTTCCTGCTTTCCATATCTATCCTCTCTTCCATTCTCATGCTAAGTTCTTCTAGTTTCTTTTCCCATTCATGATCCCTTTTTATGAGCTCTGCTGCCCAATCTTCCTTTGCAGTTTCCTCCTCCTGTCCCTTGGTTTTTTCTTGTTGCTCTCTGGCAACCCATTTTTGTTTTATCCTGATTGCCTCAGAGTGGGAAACCTATTAGTTCTGTATGTTAGGTTAGTAGTGTGTATGTCAGAGTGTGGGGGGGGGGAGGTAGTGGAGGAACTGTGGCTATGTGGGATAGGAGTGGGAAGGGGTGGGGAGGGGAGGGTGAACGAGTGTGTGTGTGTGTGTGTGTAATATTGTGTGGAATTATGTGTGGGTTTATTATGTACTGAAAGGTAGATGGCTTGTGCGTTGTAATGTAGTCTCAGTGGTCCTTGGCTGCCCACAACTTCTTGTGACCTGACCCCCAACCTCCTGGGGCTGGACCGGCACGTACTTACAGTGTGTGTGTGTGTGTGTGTGTGTGTGTGTGTGTGTGTGTGTGTGTGTGTGTGTGTGTGTGTGTGTGTGTGTGTATGTGTGTGTGTATATATGTGTGTGTGCATATATGTGTGTGTGAATGTGCGTGTGTGTGTGTGTGTGTGTGTGTGTGTGTGTGTGTGTGTGTGTGTGTGTGTGTGTGTATGTGTGTATGTATATATGTGTGTGTGTATATATATATGTGTGTGTGTGTGTGTGTGTGTGTGTGTGTGTGTGTGTGTGTGTGTGTGTGTGTGTGTGTGTGTGTGTATGTGTGTGTGTATATATGTGTGTGTGTATATATGTGTGTGTGAATGTGCGTGTGTGTGTGTGTGTGTGTGTGTGTGTGTGTGTGTGTGTGTGTGTGTGTGTGTGTGTGTGTGTGTGTGTGTGTGTGTGTGCGTGTGTGTTTGTGTGTGTATGTGTGAGTGGCGAGGCCGTAGGGTGGCGAGGCTATAGGGTGGCGAGGCTGTAGGGTGGCGAGGCTGTAAGGTGTCGAGGCTGTGGGTGGCGAGGCTGGAGGGTGAAGAGGCCGTCGGTGACGAGGCTGTGGGTCTCGAGGATGTGAGTGGCGAGGCTGTGGGTGGTGAGGCTGTGAGTGGCGAGGCTGTACGGTGGTGAGGCTGTAGGCTGGCGAGGCTGTAGGGTGGCGAGGCTGTCGGTGGTGAGGCTGTGAGTGGCGAGGCTGTACGGTGGTGAGGCTGTAGGGTGGCGAGGCTGTAGGGTGGCAAGGCTGTAGGCTGGCGAGGCTGTAGGCTGGCGAGGCTGGAGGGTGAAGAGGCCGTCGGTGACGAGGCTGTGGGTCTCGAGGCTGTGAGTGGCGAGGCTGTGGGTGGTGAGGCTGTGAGTGGCGAGGCTGTAGGGTGGCGAGGCTGTAGGCTGGCGAGGCTGTAGGGTGGCGAGGCTGGAGGGTGAAGAGGCCGTCAGTGACGAGGCTGTGGGTCTCGAGGCTGTGGGTGGCCAGGCTATAGAGGGGAGAGGCTGTAGCGTGGCGAGGCTGTGGGTGGCGAGGCTATAGAGTGGAGAGGCTGTAGGGTGGAGAGGCTGTAGGGTGGCGAGGCTGTAGGGTGGCGAGGCTGGAGGGTGGCGAGGCTGGAGGGTGGCGAGGCTATAGGGTGGCGAGGCTGTGGGTGGTGAGGCTGAGTGGCGAGACTGTAGGGTGGCGAGGCTGTAGGGTGGCAAGGCTGTAGGGTGGCGAGGCTGTAGGGTGGCGAGGCTGTAGGCTGGCGAGGCTGGAGGGTGAAGAGGCTGGAGGGTGGCGAGGCTCGAGGGTGGAGAGGCTGGAGGGTGGCGAGGCTGTAGGGTGGCGAGGCTGTGGGGTGGCGAGGCTGTAGGGTGGCGAGGCTGGAGGGTGGCGAGGCTATAGGGTGGCGAGGCTGGAGGGTGGCGAGGCTGTAGGGTGGCGAGGCTGTGGGTGGCGAGGTTGTGGGTTTCGAGGCTGTGGGTGACGAGGCTGTCGGGTGGCGAGGCTGTGGGTGGCGAGGCTGTAGGATGGCGAGGCTATAGGGTGTCGAGGCTGTGGGTGACGAGGCTGTCGGGTGGCGAGGCTGTGGGTGGCGAGGCTGTAGGATGGCGAGGCTATAGGGTGTCGAGGCTGTGGGTGACGAGGCTGTAGGATGGCGAGGCTGTGGGTGGCGAGGCTGTAGGGTGACGAGGCTGTAGGATGGCAATGCTGTGGGTGGCGAGGCTTTAGGGTGGCGAGGGTGTAGGGTGTCGAGGCTGTGGGTGGCGAGGCTGTAGGGTGTCGAGGCTGTGGGTGGCGAGGCTGTCGGGTGGCGAGGCTATGGGTGGCGAGGCTGTGAGTGGCGAGGCTGTAGAGGGGCGAGCTGTAGGGTGGCGAGGCTGTAGAGTGGCGAGGCTGTAGGGTGGCGAGGGGTGAGTGGCGAGGCTGTAGGGTGGCGAGGCTGTGGGTGGCGAGGCTGTGAGTGGCGAGGCTGTAGTGTGGCGAGGCTGTAAGGTGTCGAGGGTCTGGGTGGCGAGGCTGTCGGGTGGCGAGGCTGTGGGTGGTGAGGCTGTGAGTGGCGAGGCTGTAGGGTGGCGAGGCTGTAAGGTGTCGAGGCTCTGGGTGGCGAGGCTGTCGGGTGGCGAGGCTGTGGGTGGTGAGGCTGTGAGTGGCGAGGCTGTAGGGTGGCGAGGCTGTAGGGTGGCGAGGCTGTAGGGTGGCGAGGCTGTGGGTGGCGAGGTTGTGGGTTTCGAGGCTGTGGGTGACGAGGCTGTCGGGTGGCGAGGCTGTGGGTGGCGAGGCTGTAGGATGGCGAGGCTATAGGGTGTCGAGGCTGTGGGTGACGAGGCTGTCGGGTGGCGAGGCTGTGGGTGGCGAGGCTGTAGGATGGCGAGGCTATAGGGTGTCGAGGCTGTGGGTGACGAGGCTGTAGGATGGCGAGGCTGTGGGTGGCGAGGCTGTAGGGTGACGAGGCTGTAGGATGGCAATGCTGTGGGTGGCGAGGCTTTAGGGTGGCGAGGCTTTAGGGTGTCGAGGCTGTGGGTGGCGAGGCTGTAGGGTGTCGAGGCTGTGGGTGGCGAGGCTGTCGGGTGGCGAGGCTATGGGTGGCGAGGCTGTGAGTGGCGAGGCTGTAGAGGGGCGAGCTGTAGGGTGGCGAGGCTGTAGAGTGGCGAGGCTGTAGGGTGGCGAGGGGTGAGTGGCGAGGCTGTAGGGTGGCGAGGCTGTGGGTGGCGAGGCTGTGAGTGGCGAGGCTGTAGTGTGGCGAGGCTGTAAGGTGTCGAGGGTCTGGGTGGCGAGGCTGTCGGGTGGCGAGGCTGTGGGTGGTGAGGCTGTGAGTGGCGAGGCTGTAGGGTGGCGAGGCTGTAAGGTGTCGAGGCTCTGGGTGGCGAGGCTGTCGGGTGGCGAGGCTGTGGGTGGTGAGGCTGTGAGTGGCGAGGCTGTACGGTGGTGAGGCTGTAGGGTGGCGAGGCTATAGGGTGGCGAGGCTGTGGGTGGTGAGGCTGAGTGGCGAGGATGTACGGTGTCGAGGCTATGGGTGGCGAGGCTGTCGGGTGGCGAGGCTGTGGGTGGTGAGGCTGTGAGTGGCGAGGCTGTAGGGTGGTGAGGCTGTAGGGTGGTGAGGCTGTAGGCTGGCGAGGCTGTAGGCTGGCGAGGCTAGAGGGTGGCGAGGCTGGAGGGTGGCGAGGCTATAGGGTGGCGAGGCTGGAGGGTGGCGAGGCTGTAGGGTGGCGAGGCTGTAGGGTGGCGAGGCTGTAGGGTGGCGAGGCTGTAGGGTGGCGAGGCTGGAGGGTGAAGAGGCCGTGGGTGACGAGGCTGTGGGTCTCGAGGATGTGGGTGGCGAGGCTATAGAGTGGAGAGGCTGTAGGGTGGCGAGGCTGTGGGTGGCGAGGCTATAGAGTGGAGAGGCTGTAGGGTGGCGAGGCTGTAGGGTGGCGAGGCTGTAGGGTGGCGAGGCTGGAGGGTGGCGAGGCTGGAGGGTGGCGAGGCTATAGCGTGGCGAGGCTGTAGGGTGGCGAGGCTGTAGGGTGGCGAGGCTGTATGGAGGCGTGGCTGGAAGGTGGCGAGGCTGTAGGGTGGCGAGGCTGGAGGGTGGCGAGGCTGGAGGGTGGCGAGGCTATAGAGGGGAGAGGCTGTAGGGTGGAGAGGCTGTAGGGTGGCGAGGCTGTAGGGTGGCGAGGCTGGAGGGTGGCGAGGCAGGAGGGTGGCGAGGCTATAGGGTGGAGAGGCTGGAGGGTGGCGAGGCTGTAGGGTGGCGAGGCTGTGGGGTGGCGAGGCTGTAGGGTGGCGAGGCTGGAGGGTGGCGAGGCTATAGGGTGGCGAGGCTGGAGGGTGGCGAGGCTGTAGGGTGGCGAGGCTGTGGGTGGCGAGGTTGTGGGTTTCGAGGCTGTGGGTGACGAGGCTGTCGGGTGGCGAGGCTGTGGGTGGCGAGGCTGTAGGATGGCGAGGCTATAGGGTGTCGAGGCTGTGGGTGACGAGGCTGTCGGGTGGCGAGGCTGTGGGTGGCGAGGCTGTAGGATGGCGAGGCTATAGGGTGTCGAGGCTGTGGGTGACGAGGCTGTCGGGTGGCGAGGCTGTGGGTGGCGAGGCTGTAGGGTGACGAGGCTGTAGGATGGCAATGCTGTGGGTGGCGAGGCTTTAGGGTGGCGAGGCTTTAGGGTGTCGAGGCTGTGGGTGGCGAAGCTGTAGGGTGTCGAGGCTGTGGGTGGCGAGGCTGTCGGGTGGCGAGGCTATGGGTGGCGAGGCTGTGAGTGGCGAGGCTGTAGAGGGGCGAGCTGTAGGGTGGCGAGGCTGTAGAGTGGCGAGGCTGTAGGGTGGCGAGGGGTGAGTGGCGAGGCTGTAGGGTGGCGAGGCTGTGGGTGGCGAGGCTGTGAGTGGCGAGGCTGTAGTGTGGCGAGGCTGTAAGGTGTCGAGGCTCTGGGTGGCGAGGCTGTCGGGTGGCGAGGCTGTGGGTGGTGAGGCTGTGAGTGGCGAGGCTGTAGGGTGGCGAGGCTGTAAGGTGTCGAGGCTCTGGGTGGCGAGGCTGTCGGGTGGCGAGGCTGTGGGTGGTGAGGCTGTGAGTGGCGAGGCTGTAGGGTGGCGAGGCTGTAGGGTGGCGAGGCTGTAGGGTGGCGAGGCTGTAGGGTGGCGAGGATGTAAGGTGTCGAGGCTATGGGTGGCGAGGCTGTCGGGTGGCGAGGCTGTGGGTGGTGAGGCTGTGAGTGGCGAGGCTGTAGGGTGGTGAGGCTGTAGGGTGGTGAGGCTGTAGGCTGGCGAGGCTGTAGGCTGGCGAGGCTAGAGGGTGGCGAGGCTGGAGGGTGGCGAGGCTATAGGGTGGCGAGGCTGGAGGGTGGCGAGGCTGTAGGGTGGCGAGGCTGTAGGGTGGCGAGGCTGTAGGGTGGCGAGGCTGTAGGGTGGCGAGGCTGTAGGGTGGCGAGGCTGGAGGATGGCGAGGCTGTAGGGTGGCAATGCTGTGAGTGGTGAGGCTGTAGGATGTCGAGGCTGTGGGTGGCGAGGCTGTTGGGTGTCGAGGCTGTGGGTGGCGAGGCTGTCGGGTGGCGAGGCTGTGGGTGGCGAGGCTGTAGGGTGACGAGGCTGTAGGATGGCAATGCTGTGGGTGGCGAGGCTGTAGGATGTCTGGGCTGTGGGTGGCGAGGCTGTAGGGCGTCGAGGCTGTGGGTGGCGAGTCTGTCGGGTGGCGAGGCTGTGGGTGGCGAGGCTGTGAGTGGCGAGGCTGTAAGGTGGCGAGGCTGTAGGGTGGCGAGGCTGTAGGGTGGCGAGGCTGTAGGGTGGCGAGGCTGTAGGGTGGCGAGGCTGTGGGTGGCGAGGCTGTCGGGTGGCGAGGGGTGAGTGGCGAGGCTGTAGGGTGGCGAGGCTGTAGGATGTCGAGGCTGTGGGTGGCGAGGCTGTCGGGTGGGGATGCTGTGGGTGGCGAGGGTGTGTGTGGCGAGGCTGTTGGGTGGCGCGGCTGTAGGGTGGCGAGGCTGTAGGGTGGCGAGGCTGTAGGGTGGCGAGGCTGTAGGGTGGCGAGGCTGTGGGTGGCGAGGCTGTCGGGTGGCGAGGGGTGAGTGGCGAGGCTGTAGGGTGGCGAAGCTGTAGGATGTCGAGGCTGTGGGTGGCGAGGCTGTCGGGTGGCGAGGGGTGAGTGGCGAGGCTGTAGGGTGGCGAGGCTGTGGGTGGCGAGGCTGTAGGGTGGCGAGGCTGTGAGTGGCGAGGCTGTAGGGTGACGAGGCTGTAGTGTGTCGAGGCTGTGGGGTGGCGAGGCTGTGGGGTGGCGAGGCTGTGGGGTGGCGAGGCTGTAGGGTGGCGAGGCTGTAGGGTGGCGAGGCTGTAGGGTGTCGAGGCTGTGGGGTGGCGAGGCTGTGGGGTGGCGAGGCTGTAGGGTGGCGAGGCTGTGGTGTGGCGAGGCTGTGGGGTGGCGAGGCTGTAGATTGGCGAGGCTGTGGGGTGGCGAGGCTGTGGGGTGGCGTGGCTGTGGGGTGGCGAGGCTGTAGGGTGGCGAGGCTGTAGGGTGGCGAGGCTGTAGGGTGGCGAGGCTGAAGGGTGGCGAGGCTGTGGGGGGAGGCTGTGGGGTGGCGAGGCTGTAGGGTGGCGAGGCTGTAGGGTGGCGAGGCTGTAGGGTGGCGAGGCTGTGGGGTGGCGAGGCTGTGGGGTGGCGAGGCTGTAGGGTGGCGAGGCTGTGGGGTGGCGAGTCTGTGGGGTGGCGAGGCTGTGGGGTGGCGAGGCTGTAGGGTGGCGAGGCTGTAGGGTGGCGAGGCTGAAGGGTGGCGAGGCTGTGGGGTGGCGAGGCTGTGGGGTGGCGAGGCTGTAGGGTGGCGAGGCTGTGGGGTGGCGAGGCTATAGGGTGGCGAGGCTGAAGGGTGGCGAGGCTGTGGGGTGGCGAGGCTGTAGGGTGGCGAGGCTGTAGGGTGGTGAGGCTGTTTTGTGGCGAGGCTGTAGGGTGGCGAGGCTGTGGGTTGGCGAGGCTGTGGGTTGGCGAGGCTGAAGGGTGGCGAGGCTGTGGGGGGAGGCTGTGGGGTGGCGAGGCTGTAGGGTGCTGAGGCTGTTTTGTGGCGAGGCTGTAGGGTGGCGAGGCTGTAGGGTGGCGAGGCTGAAGGGTGGCGAGGCTGTGGGGGGAGGCTGTGGGGTGGCGAGGCTGTAGGGTGGCGAGGCTGTGGGGTGGTGAGGCTGTTTTGTGGCGAGGCTGTAGGGTGGCGAGGCTGTGGGTTGGCGAGGCTGTGGGTTGGCGAGGCTGTAGGGTTGCGAGGCTGTGGGGGGGCGAGGCTGTGGGGGGGCGAAGCTGTGGGGTGACGATGCTGTAGGGTGGCGAGGCTGTAGGGTGGCGAGGCTGTAGGGTGGCGAGGCTGTGGGGGGAGGCTGTGGGGTGGCGAGGCTGTAGGGTGGCGAGGCTGTGGTTTGGCGAGGCTGTGGGGTGGCGAGGCTGTAGGGTGGCGAGGCTGTGGGGTGGCGAGGCTGTGGGGTGGCGAGGCTGTAGGGTGGCGAGGCTGTGGGGTGGCGAGGCTGTGGGGTGGCGAGGCTGTGGGGTGGCGAGGCTGTGGGGTGGCGAGGCTGTAGGGTGGCGAGGCTGTAGGGTGGCGAGGCTGTAGGGTGGTGAGGCTGTGGGGGGAGGCTGTGGGGTGGCGAGGCTGTAGGGTGGCGAAGCTGTGGTGTGGCGAGGCTGTGGGGTGGCGAGGCTGTAGGGTGGCGAGGCTGTGGGGTGGCGAGGCTGTGGGGTGGCGAGGCTGTAGGGTGGCGAGGCTGTGGGGTGGCGAGGCTGTGGGGTGGCGAGGCTGTGGGGTGGCGAGGCTGTGGGGTGGCGAGGCTGTAGGGTGGCGAGGCTGTAGGGTGGGGAGGTTGTGGGGTGGCGAGGCTGTGGGGTGGCGAGGCTGTGGGGTGGCGAGGCTGTGGGGTGGCGAGGCTGTAGGGTGGCGAGGCTGTAGGGTTTCGAGGCTGTGGGGTGGCGAGGCTGTGGGGTGGCGAGGCTGTGGGGTGGCGAGGCTGTGGGGTGGCGAGGCTGTGGGGTGGCGAGGCTGTAGGGTGGCGAGGCTGTGGGGTGGCGAGGCTGTGGGGTGGCGAGGCTGTGGGGTGGCGAGGCTGTGGGGTGGCGAGGCTGTAGGGTGGCGAGGCTGTAGGGTGGCGAGGCTGTGGGGTGGCGAGGCTGTGGGGTGGCGAGGCTGTGGGGTGGCGAGGCTGTGGGGTGGCGAGGCTGTGGGGTGGCGAGGCTGTAGGGTGGCGAGGCTGTGGGGTGGCGAGGCTGTGGGGTGGTGAGGCTGTGGGGTGGCGAGGCTGTGGGTTGGCGAGGCTGTAGGGTGGCGAGGCTGTGGGGTGGCGAGGCTGTAGGGTGGCGAGGCTGTGGGTGGCGAGGGTGTAGGGTGGCGAGGCTGTGGGGTGGCGAGGCTGTAGGGTGGCGAGGCTGTGGGGTGGCGAGGGTGTGGGTTGGCGAGGCTGTGGGGTGGCGAGGCTGTGGGGTGGCGAGGCTGTGGGGTGGCGAGGATTTCTCACCAACAGCAATGTTAGGTGAGGTTAAGTTCGTCAGGCAACAGAACAAGTGTCTCCTGACGCGGGTCTTAGCCATATAATGACAAGCAGCTGAAGCTTTTGGTCATCTGACCGAGGCCTTCCGCTGGCTTACCGGTCCACCCCTTGCCAAATTATGGACCTACATATAACAATTTTAATATCGCCAACAGCGGCCCCGGGTTGTTATGGCGGCTGATGTATATGTTGACTTACTTGCTTAATTGCTTGTTTGCTTACTTGCTTGCTTGCTTGCTTGCTTGCTTGCTTGCTTAATTGCTTAATTGCCTGCTTGCTTGCTTGCTTAATTGCTTAATTGCCTGCTTGCTTGCTTGCTTACTTGCTTAACTGCCTTCTTGCATGTTTGCTCACTTACTTGCTTAATTGCCTGCTTGCTTGCTTGCTTGCTTGCTTAATTGCTTGCTTGCTTAATTGCTTAATTGCCTGCTTGCTTGCTTGCTTAATTGCTTAATTGCCTGCTTGCTTGCTTGCTTGCTTAATTGCCTGCTTGCTTGCTTGCTTACTTGCTTAATTGCTTGCTTGCTTGTTTGCTTAATTGCTTAATTGCCTGCTTGCTTGCTTGCTTACTTGCTTAACTGCCTTCTTGCATGTTTGCTCACTTACTTGCTTAATTGCTTGCTTGCTTGTTTGCTTAATTGCTTAATTGCTTGCTTGCTTACTTGCTTAAATGCTTGCTTGCCTGCTTACTTACTTGCTTAACTGCCTTCTTGCATGTTTGCTCACTTGCTTAATTGCTTGCTTGTTTACTTGCTTGTTTACTTGCTTGCTTACCTGCTTAATTGCCTGCTTGCATTTTTGCTCACTTACTTGCTTAATTGCTTGCTTGCTTGGTTGCTTGCTTGCTTGCTTGATTATTATTATTATTATTAATTTTATTATTATTATCAACGGAGCAGTCGACAGGCTTCAAACTTAAACAACCCGGAACGTAGCTGCTCACGTAATTCGATGACGTCACTAACCCACGAATTTCTGAACAAACGGGATTTTATTAATTTTTTCTTTTGACAAGGAAGCGAAATTTTGAAAATATAGGAAATGGAACAACAACAATTAACTACCTCATTAATATGCAAATTAAAAATTGAGTTTTAGTTGCCTTTCTTAATTATTAAGGAAAAGTTTGTCGATTGTTATTGTATCTTGTTTTAAAAGCGTTCGCGCCGGAACACAACACTGTGTGAAGACTGATGTCTTCAGTGCATCAACATTGAAGACGTAGTTTTGGAGTGGTCAGTCCCTCAAATCAACATGGAACCTCTTGTTAATTAATATTTCTCTGACCTACAAAACTTCATCAGCCAAAGACTGACAGGTTAGGTGAGGTTCGTCAGGAAACAGGACAAGTGTTTCCTGATGCGGGTCTCAGTCATACGATGACCTGCAGCTGGTGCTTTTGGTCATCTGACCGAGGCCTTCCACTGGCTTACCCGTCCACCCCTTTAAAAATTATGGCTATGATTATAAAGACTGACAGGTAATCTGTCCCAATAAAACGGGTGTGTACACACGCATAACGGTTCCTTATATTCAGTCTGTCTCTACCGAGGATCGTATGTCTTATTCGAGGGAAACTGAGAGGGACGGGGACTGAGAGGGAGGGAAACTGAGAGGGACGGGGACTGAGAGGGAGGGAAACTGAGAGGGACGGGGACTGAGAGGGAGGGGGACTGGTAACTAGACACTGGCACTGAGGAATATTGTGAGGGGAAGAAAACATTTGTAGGTTGAGAGTGGTGGTCCAGGAGCTAGGTGCTGCCAGGTGGTGGTCCAGGAGCTAGGTGCTGCCAAGTGGTGGACCAGGAGCTAGGTGCTGCCAAGTGGTGGACCAGGAGCTAGGTGCTGCCAAGTGGTGGACCAGGAGCTATGTACTGCCAAGTGGTGGACCAGGAGCTATGTACTGCCAAGCAGTGGACCAGGAGCTATGTTACAAAAAACGCGATTCTAAAAGCTTAGAGATCTCCAGGTAATACTAGAAAGGACTGCCCTTCTAGCATCCAGCCTGTTACTGGGTTTTCGTAACAAGTAGTCAGTATCCTTGTCCAATTATCCATTAGAATTCAGTATGATTCAATAGTGCTTCAGGATTACAACTGGTAGGCTACTAACTAGAGAAATTAAAATTTAATAAATTTATTAAATCTAGAGGTATATTATCAAATTAAATTAAATTAATAATAATCAAAATAATAATAATCACTTCTCTCGTATACAAAAGTATTGTGCTGAAAGCACATATCACATTTATAATTCTTAAGTACCGTCTGGTACATTAACATTTAATAAGATATTACAAATATGTACAAGTAAGTTTATGTATGTGTGTAAGTGCTCTAAGTAGTTCGCTAAGTCTCAAGACTCGACTAGACTTAAGCAAGTGACTGACAAAGTCCTCAAATAAACTAACTTCTTGACCAACTGGCAGTCAGAACAGTCTGCTTGAACAATAAAAAGAATGCTAAGCCCAATAGCAATATAACAAGCAACTGCGACACAGAATCAGGAACAAGGAGATAATATAACGACACTAAGTAGGGACCATCTGCAGATCCTCCACAAAAGTCACCAAACTCCCATACTACTGAATCTAAGTTCAACATAAGAAAATCCACGACTGTGATAATACACAGAAACCAGTACAAGTTAGGTCAGAAGCTACAGCTCAGGACCTGAGTTGCTCAGAGTGTCTATGCGACACACAACCTCAGTACAACGTCGAAAATTACTAAGTCTATACAATGTTCTGTGAACAGAGTTCTACAGAACTAACAAGAATAATGAGACAGACAATCTGTCCAACCACCAAGAGAGTCTAGACCAGACTAAATACTTCAGGCGAGGTGAGGACACCCCCCCCCCTCGATCACGTGATAGCTCCGTGGACAGCTGCAGCTCAGTAACGAGAAGCCGGCAGAGTAACGAGCCACAAGCGATAATTACAGTAGTTAGACAATCAAGACTTGAACTGAGCACATAATATGTTACATCCTACCTAACCGAAGGAAGCTAAGTCAAATAACAATATAAAGCAATACACTTACGATTTAGCTATTATCGCAAATATAAGCAATATAAAATTATATGAAAAGGTAATAATTATATATATACATAATAATCATTGCAACCCATTCAGGGGTTGCAACAAGCTAGGTACCGCCAAGTGGTGGACCAGGAGCTAGGTACTGCCAAGTGGTGGACCAGGAGCTAGGTACTGCCAAGTGGTGGACCAGGAGCTAGGTACTGCCAAGTGGTGGACCAGGAGCTAGGTACTGCCAAGTGGTGGACCAGGAGCTAGGTACCGCCAAGTGGTGGACCAGGAGCTAGGTACTGCCAAGTGGTGGACCAGGAGCTAGGTACTGCCAAGTGGTGGACCAGGAGCTAGGTACTGCCAAGTGGTGGACCAGGAGCTAGGTACTGCCAAGTGGTGGACCAGGAGCTAGGTACCGCCAAGTGGTGGACCAGGAGCTAGGTACTGCCAAGTGGTGGACCAGGAGCTAGGTACTGCCAAGTGGTGGACCAGGAGCTAGGTACTGCCAAGTGGTGGACCAGGAGCTAGGTACTGCCAAGTGGTGGACCAGGAGCTAGGTACCGCCAAGTGGTGGACCAGGAGCTAGGTACTGCCAAGTGGTGGACCAGGAGCTAGGTACTGCCAAGTGGTGGACCAGGAGCTAGGTACTGCCAAGTGGTGGACCAGGAGCTAGGTACTGCCAAGTGGTGGACCAGGAGCTAGGTACTGCCAAGTGTGGACGGTACATAATTCTTTGTTTTAGATTTTTTTCGGAGCGTAGATTTTTATTTGGGGGGGGGAGGGGGGAGAGTAGATTGGGGGGGGGGAAGTAAATTTTTATGAAATAGATCTTTAAATTTTTGAGGAAGAGTAGATTTTGGGAGAGGAAGGTACAAAAAAAAAAGGCCTAGGAATTAGGCCTTTTTTGTGTACCCATAAATCTAGATTTATATTTACAGTTTTTTCATCTATTACAAACACATGTTGGTCACTTGCTGGTTAAGCTGCTGTCTATCTATCTATCTATCTATCTATTTGGAGTTTGTACTTGAACTTGACCTTGAACTTGACCCTGAACTTGACCCTGAACTTGACCTTGAACTTGACCCTGAACTTGACCTTGAACTTGACCCTGAACTTGACCCTGAACTTGACCTTGAACTTGACCTTGAACTTGACCCTGAACTTGACCTTGAACTTGACCCTGAACTTGACCCTGAACTTGACCTTGAACTTGACCTTGAACTTGACCTTGAACTTGACCTTGAACTTGACCTTGAACTTGACCTTGAACTTGACCTTGAACTTGACCTTGAACTTGACCCTGAACTTGACCTTGAACTTGACCCTGAACTTGACCTTGAACTTGACCTTGAACTTGACCCTGAACTTGACCTTGAACTTGACCTTGAACTTGACCTTGAACTTGACCCTGAACTTGACCTTGAACTTGACCCTGAACTTGACCCTGAACTTGACCTTGAACTTGACCTTGAACTTGACCCTGAACTTGACCTTGAACTTGAGCCTAAACTTGACCCTGAACTTGACCTTGAACTTGACCTTGAACTTGACCCTGAACTTGACCTTGAACTTGACCTTGAACTTGACCTTGAACTTGACCTTGAACTTGACCCTGAACTTGACCCTGAACTTGACCTTGAACTTGACCTTGAACTTGACCCTGAACTTGACCTTGAACTTGACCCTGAACTTGACCCTGAACTTGACCTTGAACTTGACCTTGAACTTGACCTTGAACTTGACCTTGAACTTGACCTTGAACTTGACCTTGAACTTGACCTTGAACTTGACCCTGAACTTGACCTTGAACTTGACCCTGAACTTGACCTTGAACTTGACCTTGAACTTGACCCTGAACTTGACCTTGAACTTGACCTTGAACTTGACCTTGAACTAGACAGGAAAGAGGCAATTAGAAAAAAATGAAAAAAATAAGCTTCCCCCGTCACTTGCGGGTTCCCGGAGACATGCAAAAATCACCAATAAAAATCACACACACACACAAAAATAAATTTTCGACTGGGAGTAATAAAGTCGTATTTATTATTTTGTTTTTTTCAGTCAAATTGTTTCCAACTTTATTGTTTTTTTTCCTCCCCCCCCGTTGATGTTTCTCTCATACCTCAGCCATTATTGATGAGCGATATTGAGGAAACGTTTCGCCACCAATGGCTCCTGTAGGACTATAGAAGTCATTCAAGGAGGGCAAAATCTTTTATTGCTTAAAATAAAATGTGCGAAAGGTGCGAGTGGCTCGTGTGTGGCTACACCTCGGTGCCGACACAACACCCCAGTGACGACGTAGCCAGCGAGGGTAGGTGTTGACAAAGGCGGGAGAGGGGTTGGTGGTGGGGGTAGAGGGGGTGAGGGAAGACATAGAGAGTGAGGGGAGATAGAGAGGGGGAGGGGTTGTAGTGGGGGTGTCACGGCGACCATCATCACTCGGTCTGGTTTCCACACACACATAATAACCCGCAATAAATGGAAGAAATGACATTTCTTTCGGTCCTATTTGGACCATTCAGTTAATGTGTCCAAGTCGGAGCGAAACGTCGAGTCACGAGTTTTATTCCTCCCTTGTGCCGCGGGGGTCTGTTGTTTCAATCACAGTATTGTGACGTTGCTTCTGTTATTCTCTCTGGTTATCATATCTAGCGAGGTCGCCATGTTCGGTGCTACAGGTCGATAACCGAGTCACTGGTGCAGCATTTGGGTAAATTTAATCTGGAAACCTATGGCCAGCCAGCGGCTTTTCTCGGTCAAATGTAGAGAAAGAAGTTTGAGGTAATCAGTCTAATACTACTACTACTACTACTACTACTACTACTACTACTACTACTACTACTACTACTAATAATAATAATAATAATAATAATAATAATAATAATGATAATAATAATAATAATAATAATAATAATAATAATAATAATAATAATAATAATAATAATAATAATAATAATCTTTATTTCTACAAGCAAATAATACAACTTACAGAGAACATTTCGGGCGCCTTAGGTCAATTTTGTCCCAGGATGCGACCCACTTTAGTCGACTAACACCCAGGTGCCTACTTTCTGCTAGGTGAACAGGGACAGCGGGTACCTTTAAGGAAACATGTCCTAATACTCCCACCCGTACCGGGGATCAAACCATGTAAAGTAAAAGGACACAAGTGCAACTAATGTGACATTTATTGTGGCAACGTTTCGCTCTCCAGGAGCTTTATCAAGCCATTACAAACAATACATGGACACAGAGGGTATATAAAGGCTCAGAGTGAGGTGAATACTAGTGAGGTACCATTTCGATGTTCACTAGTAGTAGTAGTAGTAGTAGTAGTAGTAGTAGTGACAAAAGTAATACAATATGGTAGAGCAATTAATTCGTACATGAGTAAAAGGATATAAAAGCTATTACTTGGGTAACATAAAAATAGGTTGGACAAATATAGACTGGAATGAGGCAGCTTGTTTCAGTGTTCACTCTCTGTAATGTGCTTTGTGTAGTATAACAGGAGAGACTATGTGATGGCAGGGTTTACTGTTTTCAGGAGGATTCTTGCTAAGACTTCGGAGATGGTGAAGCTGCCGTTGTTTTGTTTAATTGTATTCGAAACAGCGATCAGTGCTGATTCGAGGCACTTGCGTCTGCGGAAATTAGTTTCTTTGATCACTAATTGGGCGTCTCTGAATTTCATGAGATGATTGGTGGAATTTCGGTGTTGTACACAGGCGTTGTTCAAGTTATCGTTCCTACATGCGTAAATGTGTTCATTGAGGCGGGTGTCGAGGTTTCTAGCTGTTTCACCTACGTAAATCTTGTCACAGCCTCCACAGGGTATAGTGTAAACTCCTGCATTGACTGGTTCGTGGTGCTTGGGGCCTTCTCACTGCAGCTTTATGTGAACCTTCTTCTAATCTTCCTAGAAGATACATCACTGCCCTTAAGAACCTCGCCAACGACCCCAACATTATCGTCACCACCGCCGACAAAGGAGGTGGAGTCGTCATACTCAACACCAGTGACTACAACACTAAAATGATGGACCTTTTGAATGATCAATCTACATACGAACCCATCAGCACTCAACAGTGGGAGACGCTCACCAAAGACTTTCTATACAAAACCAGACAAATACTCAAACGCACTAGAGAAGGGAAGAAACTTCTGTACTTGTTACCAAGCAACCCTAAACCAGCACACATGTATGGTTTACCCAAGACCCATAAACACAATATTCCTCTCAGACCAATCACGTCAGGAATAGGCAGTGCTCCACACAAACTAGCCGGAGTTCTTGCCAAACATCTTTCCTGCCTTCTGGGGACCATCAGCCCCGCTCATCTTAAACACTCAGGCGACCTTCTCAACCGCATCCGTAACCTCTCCATCCGTAACAAGAAACTAAGCAGTTTGGATGTGACTTCCCTCTTCACAAAAGTACCTACCAAAAAAGCCATCGAGGTTCTACGACGTAAAGTCAATCAGGACCTTAATCTTCCTCTACCTCCCGGAGATTTTGTTGACTTGATTGAACTCTGTGTTAATTTCAACTGTTTTTCTTTCAATAACAAGCTCTACAAACAAACCTACGGCATGGGAATGGGGTCCCCCATAAGTGCCGTCCTAGCCAACTTATACATGGAACACCTAGAGTCCGAACACTTCGCCAACATCATCCCTTCAAGCGTCACTTGGTTACGTTACGTGGACGATGTCCTCGTAATAACTCCAAAACGTTTTGATGTACGGGATCTTCAGGCAAGGCTCAACGCAGTTGAACCGGCGATCCAGTTTACACTAGAAGAAGAGTCCAATGACAAGCTACCTTTCCTCGACGTCCTCATTCACAAAGTAGACAACAACCTAAGATTTCAAGTTTATCGGAAACCCACCAATAAAAATGATCTCACACACTTCTATTCCAGTCAAGATACCAAGACCAAAAGAGGCATCATCATCGGGTTTTTCCTAAGAGCATACCGAATTTGTAGTCCTGAGTTTCTTGACGAGGAATGTACATACATTCACCAAACATTCACTGAGTTACATTTTCCTTCTTTTTTCATCAAAGACTGCAAGAAAAGAGCTCTTCAGATCATTAATTCTCCACGCATCAACACCACTCCCAACAAAGTTATAATTCTTCCCAACAGCCAGGTTGCACTGAACGTCTCAAAAGTACTTTCACAAGCTAACACCAGAGTCGCCATCGCTTCTAGCACTTCAATAAAGGATCTAACCAGGACAAAATCCAAGCACCACGAACCAGTCAATGCAGGAGTTTACACTATACCCTGTGGAGGCTGTGACAAGATTTACGTAGGTGAAACAGCAAGAAACCTCGACACCCGCCTCAATGAACACATTTACGCATGTAGGAACGATAACTTGAACAACGCCTGTGTACAACACCGAAATTCCACCAATCATCTCATGAAATTCAGAGACGCCCAATTAGTGATCAAAGAAACTAATTTCCGCAGACGCAAGTGCCTCGAATCAGCACTGATCGCTGTTTCGAATACAATTAAACAAAACAACGGCAGCTTCACCATCTCCGAAGTCTTAGCAAGAATCCTCCTGAAAACAGTAAACCCTGCCATCACATAGTCTCTCCTGTTATACTACACAAAGCACAGAGAGTGAACACTGAAACAAGCTGCCTCATTCCAGTCTATATTTGTCCAACCTATTTTTATGTTACCCAAGTAATAGCTTTTATATCCTTTTACTCATGTACGAATTAATTGCTCTACCATATTGTATTACTTTTGTCACTACTACTACTACTACTACTACTACTACCACTAGTGAACATCGAAATGGTACCTCACTAGTATTCACCTCACTCTGAGCCTTTATATACCCTCTGTGTCCATGTATTGTTTGTAATGGCTTGATAAAGCTCCTGGAGAGCGAAACGTTGCCACAATAAATGTCACATTAGTTGCACTTGTGTCCTTTTACTTTACATATTGTCGGTAATTACGGAACACCACTACTGCTGTTGTGAACACTGCAGACGGAACACCACTACTGCTGTTGTGAACACTGCAGACGGAACACCACTACTGCTGTTGTGAACACTGCAGACGGAACACCACTACTGCTGTTGTGAACACTGCAGACGGAACACCACTACTGCTGCTGTGAACACTGCAGACGGAACACCACTACTGCTGTTGTGAACACTGCAGACGGAACACCACTACTGCTGTTGTGAACACTGCAGACGGAACACCACTACTGCTGTTGTGAACACTGCAGACGGAACACCACTACTGCTGTTGTAAACACTGCAGACGGAACACCACTACTGCTGTTGTGAACACTGCAGACGGAACACCACTACTGCTGTTGTGAACACTGCAGACGGAACACCACTACTGCTGTTGTGAACACTGCAGACGGAACACCACTACTGCTGTTGTGAACACTGCAGACGGAACACCACTACTGCTGTTGTGAACACTGCAGACGGAACACCACTACTGCTGTTGTGAACACTGCAGACGGAACACCACTACTGCTGCTGTGAACACTGCAGACGGAACACCACTACTGCTGCTGTGAACACTGCACACGGAACACCACTACTGCTGTTGTGAACACTGCAGACGGAACACCACTACTGCTGTTGTGAACACTGCAGACGGAACACCACTACTGCTGTTGTGAACACTGCAGACGGAACACCACTACTGCTGCTGTGAACACTGCAGACGGAACACCACTACTGCTGCTGTGAACACTGCACACGGAACACCACTACTGCTGTTGTGAACACTGCAGACGGAACACCACTACTGCTGTTGTGAACACTGCAGACGGAACACCACTACTGCTGCTGTGAACACTGCAGACGGAACACCACTACTGCTGTTGTGAACACTGCAGACGGAACACCACTCTGCTGTTGTGAACACTGCAGACGGAACACCACTACTGCTGATGTGAACACTGCAGACGGAACACCACTACTGCTGCTGTGAACACTGCAGACGGAACACCACTACTGCTGCTGTGAACACTGCACACGGAACACCACTACTGCTGCTGTGAACACTGCACACGGAACACCACTACTGCTGTTGTGAACACTGCAGACGGAACACCACTACTGCTGCTGTGAACACTGCACACGGAACACCACTACTGCTGCTGTGAACACTGCAGACGGAACACCACTACTGCTGTTGTGAACACTGCAGACGGAACACCACTACTGCTGTTGTGAACACTGCAGACGGAACACCACTACTGCTGTTGTGAACACTGCAGACGGAACACCACTACTGCTGCTGTGAACACTGCAGAAGGAACACCACTACTGCTGTTGTGAACACTGCAGACGGAACACCACTCTGCTGTTGTGAACACTGCAGACGGAACACCACTACTGCTGCTGTGAACACTGCAGAAGGAACACCACTACTGCTGTGAACACTGCAGACGGAACACCACTACTGCTGCTGTGAACACTGCAGACGGAACACCACTACTGCTGCTGTGAACACTGCAGACGGAACACCACTACTGCTGCTGTGAACACTGCAGACGGAACACCACTACTGCTGCTGTGAACACTGCAGACGGAACACCACTACTGCTGTTGTGAACACTGCAGACGGAACACCACTACTGCTGCTGTGAACACTGCAGACGGAACACCACTACTGCTGCTGTGAACACTGCAGACGGAACACCACTACTGCTGTTGTGAACACTGCAGACGGAACACCACTACTGCTGCTGTGAACACTGCAGACGGAACACCACTACTGTTACCACAACAGCTCTGCTGCTCTAACTACAAACACAGCAGACAGAACACCAACCACAGCTCTGCTGCTGTAACTACAAACACAGCAGACAGAGCACCAACCACAGCTCTGCTGCTGTAACTACAAACACAGCAGACAGAGCACCAACCACAGCTCTGCTGCAGTAACTACAAACACAGCAGACAGAACACCAACCACAGCTCTGCTGCTGTAACTACAAACACAGCAGACAGAGCACCAACCACAGCTCTGCTGCTGTAACTACAAACACAGCAGACAGAGCACCAACCACAGCTCTGCTGCTGTAACTACAAACACAGCAGACAGAGCACCAACCACAGCTCTGCTGCTGTAACTACAAACACAGCAGACAGAACACCAACCACAGCTCTGCTGCTGTAACTACAAACACAGCAGACAGAGCACCAACCACAGCTCTGCTGCTGTAACTACAAACACAGCAGACAGAACACCAACCACAGCTCTGCTGCTGTAACTACAAACACAGCAGACAGAACACCAACCACAGCTCTGCTGCTGTAACTACAAACACAGCAGACAGAACACCAACCACAGCTCTGCTGCTGTAACTACAAACACAGCAGACAGAACACCAACCACAGCTCTGCTGCTGTAACTACAAACACAGCAGACAGAACACCAACCACAGCTCTGCTGCTGTAACTACAAACACAGCAGACAGAACACCAACCACAGCTCTGCTGCTGTAACTACAAACACAGCAGACAGAACACCAACCACAGCTCTGCTGCTGTAACTACAAACACAGCAGACAGAACACCAACCACAGCTCTGCTGCTGTAACTACAAACACAGCAGACAGAACACCAACCACAGCTCTGCTGCTGTAACTACAAACACAGCAGACAGAACACCAACCACAGCTCTGCTGCTGTAACTACAAACACAGCAGACAGAACACCAACCACAGCTCTGCTGCTGTAACTACAAACACAGCAGACAGAACACCAACCACAGCTCTGCTGCTGTAACTACAAACACAGCAGACAGAACACCAACCACAGCTCTGCTGCTGTAACTACAAACACAGCAGACAGAACACCAACCACAGCTCTGCTGCTGTAACTACAAACACAGCAGACAGAACACCAACCACAGCTCTGCTGCTGTAACTACAAACACAGCAGACAGAACACCAACCACAGCTCTGCTGCTGTAACTACAAACACAGCAGACAGAACACCAACCACAGCTCTGCTGCTGTAACTACAAACACAGCAGACAGAACACCAACCACAGCTCTGCTGCTGTAACTACAAACACAGCAGACAGAACACCAACCACAGCTCTGCTGCTGTAACTACAAACACAGCAGACAGAACACCAACCACAGCTCTGCTGCTGTAACTACAAACACAGCAGACAGAACACCAACCACAGCTCTGCTGCTGTAACTACAAACACAGCAGACAGAACACCAACCACAGCTCTGCTGCTGTAACTACAAACACAGCAGACAGAACACCAACCACAGCTCTGCTGCTGTAACTACAAACACAGCAGACAGAACACCAACCACAGCTCTGCTGCTGTAACTACAAACACAGCAGACAGAACACCAACCACAGCTCTGCTGCTGTAACTACAAACACAGCAGACAGAACACCAACCACAGCTCTGCTGCTGTAACTACAAACACAGCAGACAGAACACCAACCACAGCTCTGCTGCTGTAACTACAAACACAGCAGACAGAACACCAACCACAGCTCTGCTGCTGTAACTACAAACACAGCAGACAGAACACCAACCACAGCTCTGCTGCTGTAACTACAAACACAGCAGACAGAACACCAACCACAGCTCTGCTGCTGTAACTACAAACACAGCAGACAGAACACCAACCACAGCTCTGCTGCTGTAACTACAAACACAGCAGACAGAACACCAACCACAGCTCTGCTGCTGTAACTACAAACACAGCAGACAGAGCACCAACCACAGCTCTGCTGCTGTAACTACAAACACAGCAGACAGAGCACCAACCACAGCTCTGCTGCTGTAACTAAGCTCTGCTGCTGTAACTACAAACACAGCAGACAGAGCACCAACCACAGCTCTGCTGCTGTAACTACAAACACAGCAGACAGAGCACCAACCACAGCTCTGCTGCTGTAACTACAAACACAGCAGACAGACACCAACCACAGCTCTGCTGCTGTAACTACAAACACAGCAGACAGAGCACCAACCACAGCTCTGCTGCTGTAACTACAAACACAGCAGACAGAGCACCAACCACAGCTCTGCTGCTGTAACTACAAACACAGCAGACAGAGCACCAACCACAGCTCTGCTGCTGTAACTACAAACACAGCAGACAGAGCACCAACCACAGCTCTGCTGCTGTAACTACAAACACAGCAGACAGAGCACCAACCACAGCTCTGCTGCTGTAACTACAAACACAGCAGACAGAGCACCAACCACAGCTCTGCTGCTGTAACTACCAACACAGCAGACAGAGCACCAACCACAGCTCTGCTGCTGTAACTACAAACACAGCAGACAGAGCACCAACCACAGCTCTGCTGCTGTAACTACAAACACAGCAGACAGAGCACCAACCACAGCTCTGCTGCTGTAACTACAAACACAGCAGACAGAACACCAACCACAGCTCTGCTGCTGTAACTACAAACACAGCAGACAGAACACCAACCACAGCTCTGCTGCTGTAACTACAAACACAGCAGACAGAGCACCAACCACAGCTCTGCTGCTGTAACTACAAACACAGCAGACAGAACACCAACCACAGCTCTGCTGCTGTAACTACAAACACAGCAGACAGAGCACCAACCACAGCTCTGCTGCTGTAACTACAAACACAGCAGACAGAGCACCAACCACAGCTCTGCTGCTGTAACTACAAACACAGCAGACAGAACACCAACCACAGCTCTGCTGCTGTAACTACAAACACAGACAGACAGAGACACCAACCACAGCTCTGCTGCTGTAACTACAAACACAGCAGACAGAACACCAACCACAGCTCTGCTGCTGTAACTACAAACACAGCAGACAGAGCACCAACCACAGCTCTGCTGCTGTAACTACAAACACAGCAGACAGAGCACCAACCACAGCTCTGCTGCTGTAACTACAAACACAGCAGACAGAACACCAACCACAGCTCTGCTGCTGTAACTACAAACACAGCAGACAGAGCACCAACCACAGCTCTGCTGCTGTAACTACAAACACAGCAGACAGAGCACCAACCACAGCTCTGCTGCTGTAACTACAAACACAGCAGACAGAACACCAACCACAGCTCTGCTGCTGTAACTACAAACACAGCAGACAGAGCACCAACCACAGCTCTGCTGCTGTAACTACAAACACAGCAGACAGAACACCAACCACAGCTCTGCTGCTGTAACTACAAACACAGCAGACAGAGCACCAACCACAGCTCTGCTGCTGTAACTACAAACACAGCAGACAGAGCACCAACCACAGCTCTGCTGCTGTAACTACAAACACAGCAGACAGAGCACCAACCACAGCTCTGCTGCTGTAACTACAAACACAGCAGACAGAGCACCAACCACAGCTCTGCTGCTGTAACTACAAACACAGCAGACAGAACACCAACCACAGCTCTGCTGCTGTAACTACAAACACAGCAGACAGAGCACCAACCACAGCTCTGCTGCTGTAACTACAAACACAGCAGACAGAACACCAACCACAGCTCTGCTGCTGTAACTACAAACACAGCAGACAGAGCACCAACCACAGCTCTGCTGCTGTAACTACAAACACAGCAGACAGAGCACCAACCACAGCTCTGCTGCTGTAACTACAAACACAGCAGACAGAGCACCAACCACAGCTCTGCTGCTGTAACTACAAACACAGCAGACAGAACACCAACCACAGCTCTGCTGCTGTAACTACAAACACAGCAGACAGAACACCAACCACAGCTCTGCTGCTGTAACTACAAACACAGCAGACAGAACACCAACCACAGCTCTGCTGCTGTAACTACAAACACAGCAGACAGAACACCAACCACAGCTCTGCTGCTGTAACTACAAACACAGCAGACAGAGCACCAACCACAGCTCTGCTGCTGTAACTACAAACACAGCAGACAGAACACCAACCACAGCTCTGCTGCTGTAACTACAAACACAGCAGACAGACACCAACCACAGCTCTGCTGCTGTAACTACAAACACAGCAGACAGAACACCAACCACAGCTCTGCTGCTGTAACTACAAACACAGCAGACAGAACACCAACCACAGCTCTGCTGCTGTAACTACAAACACAGCAGACAGAGCACCAACCACAGCTCTGCTGCTGTAACTACAAACACAGCAGACAGAACACCAACCACAGCTCTGCTGCTGTAACTACAAACACAGCAGACAGAGCACCAACCACAGCTCTGCTGCTGTAACTACAAACACAGCAGACAGAACACCAACCACAGCTCTGCTGCTGTAACTACAAACACAGCTCTGCTGCTGTAACTACAAACACACAGAGAACACCAACCACAGCTCTGCTGCTGTAACTACAAACACAGCAGACAGAACACCAACCACAGCTCTGCTGCTGTAACTACAAACACAGCAGACAGAACACCAACCACAGCTCTGCTGCTGTAACTACAAACACAGCAGACAGAACACCAACCACAGCTCTGCTGCTGTAACTACAAACACAGCAGACAGAACACCAACCACAGCTCTGCTGCTGTAACTACAAACACAGCAGACAGAACACCAACCACAGCTCTGCTGCTGTAACTACAAACACAGCAGACAGCAGTAACTACAAACACAGCAGACAGAACACCAACCACAGCTCTGCTGCTGTAACTACAAAAAGCAGACAGAACACCAACCACAGACAGAGAACACCAACCACAGCTCTGCTGCTGTAACTACAAACACAGCAGACAGAACACCAACCACAGCTCTGCTGCTGTAACTACAAACACAGCAGACAGAACACCAACCACAGCTCTGCTGCTGTAACTACAAACACAGCAGACAGAACACCAACCACAGCTCTGCTGCTGTAACTACAAACACAGCAGACAGAACACCAACCACAGCTCTGCTGCTGTAACTACAAACACAGCAGACAGAACACCAACCACAGCTCTGCTGCTGTAACTACAAACACAGCAGACAGAACACCAACCACAGCTCTGCTGCTGTAACTACAAACACAGCAGACAGAACACCAACCACAGCTCTGCTGCTGTAACTACAAACACAGCAGACAGAACACCAACCACAGCTCTGCTGCTGTAACTACAAACACAGCAGACAGAGCACCAACCACAGCTCTGCTGCTGTAACTACAAACACAGCAGACAGAGCACCAACCACAGCTCTGCTGCTGTAACTACAAACACAGCAGACAGAACACCAACCACAGCTCTGCTGCTGTAACTACAAACACAGCAGACAGAACACCAACCACAGCTCTGCTGCTGTAACTACAAACACAGCAGACAGAACACCAACCACAGCTCTGCTGCTGTAACTACAAACACAGCAGACAGAGCACCAACCACAGCTCTGCTGCTGTAACTACAAACACAGCAGACAGAACACCAACCACAGCTCTGCTGCTGTAACTACAAACACAGCAGACAGAGCACCAACCACAGCTCTGCTGCTGTAACTACAAACACAGCAGACAGAGCACCAACCACAGCTCTGCTGCTGTAACTACAAACACAGCAGACAGAGCACCAACCACAGCTCTGCTGCTGTAACTACAAACACAGCAGACAGAGCACCAACCACAGCTCTGCTGCTGTAACTACAAACACAGCAGACAGAGCACCAACCACAGCTCTGCTGCTGTAACTACAAACACAGCAGACAGAGCACCAACCACAGCTCTGCTGCTGTAACTACAAACACAGCAGACAGAGCACCAACCACAGCTCTGCTGCTGTAACTACAAACACAGCAGACAGAGCACCAACCACAGCTCTGCTGCTGTAACTACAAACACAGCAGACAGAGCACCAACCACAGCTCTGCTGCTGTAACTACAAACACAGCAGACAGAGCACCAACCACAGCTCTGCTGCTGTAACTACAAACACAGCAGACAGAGCACCAACCACAGCTCTGCTGCTGTAACTACAAACACAGCAGACAGAGCACCAACCACAGCTCTGCTGCTGTAACTACAAACACAGCAGACAGAGCACCAACCACAGCTCTGCTGCTGTAACTACAAACACAGCAGACAGAGCACCAACCACAGCTCTGCTGCTGTAACTACAAACACAGCAGACAGAGCACCAACCACAGCTCTGCTGCTGTAACTACAAACACAGCAGACAGAGCACCAACCACAGCTCTGCTGCTGTAACTACAAACACAGCAGACAGAGCACCAACCACAGCTCTGCTGCTGTAACTACAAACACAGCAGACAGAGCACCAACCACAGCTCGGCTGCTGTAACTACAAACACAGCAGACAGAGCTCTGCTGCTGTAACTAGAAAACACACCAACCACAGCTCTGCTGCTGTAACTACAAACACAGCAGACAGAGCACCAACCACAGCTCTGCTGCTGTAACTACAAACACAGCAGACAGAGCACCAACCACAGCTCTGCTGCTGTAACTACAAACACAGCAGACAGAGCACCAACCACAGCTCTGCTGCTGTAACTACAAACACAGCAGACAGAGCACCAACCACAGCTCTGCTGCTGTAACTACAAACACAGCAGACAGAGCACCAACCACAGCTCTGCTGCTGTAACTACAAACACAGCAGACAGAGCACCAACCACAGCTCTGCTGCTGTAACTACAAACACAGCAGACAGAGCACCAACCACAGCTCTGCTGCTGTAACTACAAACACAGCAGACAGAGCACCAACCACAGCTCTGCTGCTGTAACTACAAACACAGCAGACAGAGCACCAACCACAGCTCTGCTGCTGTAACTACAAACACAGCAGACAGAGCACCAACCACAGCTCTGCTGCTGTAACTACAAACACAGCAGACAGAGCACCAACCACAGCTCTGCTGCTGTAATTACAACCACAGCAGACAGAGCACCAACCACAGCTCTGCTGCTGTAACTAGAAAACACAGCAGACAGAGCACCAACCACAGCTCTGCTGCTGTAACTACAAACACAGCAGACAGAGCACCAACCACAGCTCTGCTGCTGTAACTACAAACACAGCAGACAGAGCACCAACCACAGCTCTGCTGCTGTAACTACAAACACAGCAGACAGAGCACCAACCACAGCTCTGCTGCTGTAACTACAAACACAGCAGACAGAGCACCAACCACAGCTCTGCTGCTGTAACTACAAACACAGCAGACAGAGCACCAACCACAGCTCTGCTGCTGTAACTACAAACACAGCAGACAGAACACCAACCACAGCTCTGCTGCTGTAACTACAAACACAGCAGACAGAGCACCAACCACAGCTCTGCTGCTGTAACTACAAACACAGCAGACAGAGCACCAACCACAGCTCTGCTGCTGTAACTACAAACACAGCAGACAGAGCACCAACCACAGCTCTGCTGCTGTAACTACAAACACAGCAGACAGAGCACCAACCACAGCTCTGCTGCTGTAACTACAAACACAGCAGACAGAGCACCAACCACAGCTCTGCTGCTGTAACTACAAACACAGCAGACAGAGCACCAACCACAGCTCTGCTGCTGTAACTACAAACACAGCAGACAGAGCACCAACCACAGCTCTGCTGCTGTAACTACAAACACAGCAGACAGAGCACCAACCACAGCTCTGCTGCTGTAACTACAAACACAGCAGACAGAGCACCAACCACAGCTCTGCTGCTGTAACTACAAACACAGCAGACAGAGCACCAACCACAGCTCTGCTGCTGTAACTACAAACACAGCAGACAGAGCACCAACCACAGCTCTGCTGCTGTAACTACAAACACAGCAGACAGAACACCAACCACAGCTCTGCTGCTGTAACTACAAACACAGCAGACAGAGCACCAACCACAGCTCTGCTGCTGTAACTACAAACACAGCAGACAGAGCACCAACCACAGCTCTGCTGCTGTAACTACAAACACAGCAGACAGAGCACCAACCACAGCTCTGCTGCTGTAACTACAAACACAGCAGACAGAGAGCACCAACCACAGCTCTGCTGCTGTAACTACAAACACAGCAGACAGAGCACCAACCACAGCTCTGCTGCTGTAACTACAAACACAGCAGACAGAGCACCAACCACAGCTCTGCTGCTGTAACTACAAACACAGCAGACAGAACACCAACCACAGCTCTGCTGCTGTAACTACAAACACAGCAGACAGAACACCAACCACAGCTCTGCTGCTGTAACTACAAACACAGCAGACAGAGCACCAACCACAGCTCTGCTGCTGTAACTACAAACACAGCAGACAGAGCACCAACCACAGCTCTGCTGCTGTAACTACAAACACAGCAGACAGAGCACCAACCACAGCTCTGCTGCTGTAACTACAACACAGCAGCAGAGCACCACCCCCAGCTCTGCTGCTGTAACTACAAACACAGCAGACAGAGCACCAACCACAGCTCTGCTGCTGTAACTACAAACACAGCAGACAGAGCACCAACCACAGCTCTGCTGCTGTAACTACAAACACAGCAGACAGAGCACCAACCACAGCTCTGCTGCTGTAACTACAAACACAGCAGACAGAGCACCAACCACAGCTCTGCTGCTGTAACTACAAACACAGCAGACAGAGCACCAACCACAGCTCTGCTGCTGTAACTACAAACACAGCAGACAGAGCACCAACCACAGCTCTGCTGCTGTAACTACAAACACAGCAGACAGAGCACCAACCACAGCTCTGCTGCTGTAACTACAAACACAGCAGACAGAACACCAACCACAGCTCTGCTGCTGTAACTACACCAACCACAGCTCTGCTGCTGTAACTACAAACACAGCAGACAGAGCACCAACCACAGCTCTGCTGCTGTAACTACAAACACAGCAGACAGAGCACCAACCACAGCTCTGCTGCTGTAACTACAAACACAGCAGACAGAGCACCAACCACAGCTCTGCTGCTGTAACTACAAACACAGCAGACAGAGCACCAACCACAGCTCTGCTGCTGTAACTACAAACACAGCAGACAGAGCACCAACCACAGCTCTGCTGCTGTAACTACAAACACAGCAGACAGAACACCAACCACAGCTCTGCTGCTGTAACTACAAACACAGCAGACAGAGCACCCACAGCTCTGCTGCTGTAACTACAAACACAGCAGACAGAACACCAACCACAGCTCTGCTGCTGTAACTACAAACACAGCAGACAGAGCACCAACCACAGCTCTGCTGCTGTAACTACAAACACAGCAGACAGAGCACCAACCACAGCTCTGCTGCTGTAACTACAAACACAGCAGACAGAGCACCAACCACAGCTCTGCTGCTGTAACTACAAACACAGCAGACAGAGCACCAACCACAGCTCTGCTGCTGTAACTACAAACACAGCAGACAGAGCACCAACCACAGCTCTGCTGCTGTAACTACAAACACAGCAGACAGAGCACCAACCACAGCTCTGCTGCTGTAACTACAAACACAGCAGACAGAGCACCAACCACAGCTCTGCTGCTGTAACTACAAACACAGCAGACAGAGCACCAACCACAGCTCTGCTGCTGTAACTACAAACACAGCAGACAGAGCACCAACCACAGCTCTGCTGCTGTAACTACAAACACAGCAGACAGAGCACCAACCACAGCTCTGCTGCTGTAACTACAAACACAGCAGACAGAGCACCAACCACAGCTCTGCTGCTGTAACTACAAACACAGCAGACAGAGCACCAACCACAGCTCTGCTGCTGTAACTACAAACACAGCAGACAGAGCACCAACCACAGCTCTGCTGCTGTAACTACAAACACAGCAGACAGAGCACCAACCACAGCTCTGCTGCTGTAACTACAAACACAGCAGACAGAGCACCAACCACAGCTCTGCTGCTGTAACTACAAACACAGCAGACAGAACACCAACCACAGCTCTGCTGCTGTAACTACAAACACAGCAGACAGAGCACCAACCACAGCTCTGCTGCTGTAACTACAAACACAGCAGACAGAACACCAACCACAGCTCTGCTGCTGTAACTACAAACACAGCAGACAGAGCACCAACCACAGCTCTGCTGCTGTAACTACAAACACAGCAGACAGAGCACCAACCACAGCTCTGCTGCTGTAACTACAAACACAGCAGACAGAGCACCAACCACAGCTCTGCTGCTGTAACTACAAACACAGCAGACAGAGCACCAACCACAGCTCTGCTGCTGTAACTACAAACACAGCAGACAGAGCACCAACCACAGCTCTGCTGCTGTAACTACAAACACAGCAGACAGAGCACCAACCACAGCTCTGCTGCTGTAACTACAAACACAGCAGACAGAGCACCAACCACAGCTCTGCTGCTGTAACTACAAAAACAGCAGACAGAACACCAACCACAGCTCTGCTGCTGTAACTACAAACACAGCAGACAGAACACCAACCACAGCTCTGCTGCTGTAACTACAAACACAGCAGACAGAGCACCAACCACAGCTCTGCTGCTGTAACTACAAACACAGCAGACAGAGCACCAACCACAGCTCTGCTGCTGTAACTACAAACACAGCAGACAGAGCACCAACCACAGCTCTGCTGCTGTAACTACAAACACAGCAGACAGAGCACCAACCACAGCTCTGCTGCTGTAACTACAAACACAGCAGACAGAGCACCAACCACAGCTCTGCTGCTGTAACTACAAACACAGCAGACAGAGCACCAACCACAGCTCTGCTGCTGTAACTACAAACACAGCAGACAGAGCACCAACCACAGCTCTGCTGCTGTAACTACAAACACAGCAGACAGAGCACCAACCACAGCTCTGCTGCTGTAACTACAAACACAGCAGACAGAACACCAACCACAGCTCTGCTGCTGTAACTACAAACACAGCAGACAGAGCACCAACCACAGCTCTGCTGCTGTAACTACAAACACAGCAGACAGAGCACCAACCACAGCTCTGCTGCTGTAACTAGAAAACACAGCAGACAGAGCACCAACCACAGCTCTGCTGCTGTAACTACAAACACAGCAGACAGAGCACCAACCACAGCTCTGCTGCTGTAACTACAAACACAGCAGACAGAGCACCAACCACAGCTCTGCTGCTGTAACTACAAACACAGCAGACAGAGCACCAACCACAGCTCTGCTGCTGTAACTACAAACACAGCAGACAGAGCACCAACCACAGCTCTGCTGCTGTAACTACAAAACAGCAGACAGAACACCAACCACAGCTCTGCTGCTGTAACTACAAACACAGCAGCACCAACCACAGCTCTGCTGCTGTAACTACAAACACAGCAGACAGAGCACCAACCACAGCTCTGCTGCTGTAACTACAAACACAGCAGACAGAGCACCAACCACAGCTCTGCTGCTGTAACTACAAACACAGCAGACAGAGCACCAACCACAGCTCTGCTGCTGTAACTACAAACACAGCAGACAGAGCACCAACCACAGCTCTGCTGCTGTAACTACAAACACAGCAGACAGAGCACCAACCACAGCTCTGCTGCTGTAACTACAAACACAGCAGACAGAGCACCAACCACAGCTCTGCTGCTGTAACTACAAACACAGCAGACAGAGCACCAACCACAGCTCTGCTGCTGTAACTACAAACACAGCAGACAGAGCACCAACCACAGCTCTGCTGCTGTAACTACAAACACAGCAGACAGAGCACCAACCACAGCTCTGCTGCTGTAACTACAAACACAGCAGACAGAGCACCAACCACAGCTCTGCTGCTGTAACTACAAACACAGCAGACAGAGCACCAACCACAGCTCTGCTGCTGTAACTACAAACACAGCAGACAGAGCACCAACCACAGCTCTGCTGCTGTAACTACAAACACAGCAGACAGAGCACCAACCACAGCTCTGCTGCTGTAACTACAAACACAGCAGACAGAACACCAACCACAGCTCTGCTGCTGTAACTACAAACACAGCAGACAGAGCACCAACCACAGCTCTGCTGCTGTAACTACAAACACAGCAGACAGAGCACCAACCACAGCTCTGCTGCTGTAACTACAAACACAGCAGACAGAACACCAACCACAGCTCTGCTGCTGTAACTACAAACACAGCAGACAGAGCACCAACCACAGCTCTGCTGCTGTAACTACAAACACAGCAGACAGAGCACCAACCACAGCTCTGCTGCTGTAACTACAAACACAGCAGACAGAGCACCAACCACAGCTCTGCTGCTGTAACTACAAACACAGCAGACAGAGCACCAACCACAGCTCTGCTGCTGTAACTACAAACACAGCAGACAGAGCACCAACCACAGCTCTGCTGCTGTAACTACAAACACAGCAGACAGAGCACCAACCACAGCTCTGCTGCTGTAACTACAAACACAGCAGACAGAGCACCAACCACAGCTCTGCTGCTGTAACTACAAACACAGCAGACAGAGCACCAACCACAGCTCTGCTGCTGTAACTACAAACACAGCAGACAGAGCACCAACCACAGCTCTGCTGCTGTAACTACAAACACAGCAGACAGAGCACCAACCACAGCTCTGCTGCTGTAACTACAAACACAGCAGACAGAACACCAACCACAGCTCTGCTGCTGTAACTACAAACACAGCAGACAGAACACCAACCACAGCTCTGCTGCTGTAACTACAAACACAGCAGACAGAGCACCAACCACAGCTCTGCTGCTGTAACTACAAACACAGCAGACAGAGCACCAACCACAGCTCTGCTGCTGTAACTACAAACACAGCAGACAGAGCACCAACCACAGCTCTGCTGCTGTAACTACAAACACAGCAGACAGAACACCAACCACAGCTCTGCTGCTGTAACTACAAACACAGCAGACAGAGCACCAACCACAGCTCTGCTGCTGTAACTACAAACACACAGACAGCACCAACCACAGCTCTGCTGCTGTAACTACAAACACAGCAGACAGAGCACCAACCACAGCTCTGCTGCTGTAACTACAAACACAGCAGACAGAGCACCAACCACAGCTCTGCTGCTGTAACTACAAACACAGCAGACAGAGCACCAACCACAGCTCTGCTGCTGTAACTACAAACACAGCAGACAGAGCACCAACCACAGCTCTGCTGCTGTAACTACAAACACAGCAGACAGAGCACCAACCACAGCTCTGCTGCTGTAACTACAAACACAGCAGACAGAGCACCAACCACAGCTCTGCTGCTGTAACTACAAACACAGCAGACAGAACACCAACCACAGCTCTGCTGCTGTAACTACAAACACAGCAGACAGAGCACCAACCACAGCTCTGCTGCTGTAACTACAAACACAGCAGACAGAGCACCAACCACAGCTCTGCTGCTGTAACTACAAACACAGCAGACAGAGCACCAACCACAGCTCTGCTGCTGTAACTACAAACACAGCAGACAGAGCACCAACCACAGCTCTGCTGCTGTAACTACAAACACAGCAGACAGAGCACCAACCACAGCTCTGCTGCTGTAACTACAAACACAGCAGACAGAGCACCAACCACAGCTCTGCTGCTGTAACTACAAACACAGCAGACAGAGCACCAACCACAGCTCTGCTGCTGTAACTACAAACACAGCAGACAGAGCACCAACCACAGCTCTGCTGCTGTAACTACAAACACAGCAGACAGAGCACCAACCACAGCTCTGCTGCTGTAACTACAAACACAGCAGACAGAGCACCAACCACAGCTCTGCTGCTGTAACTACAAACACAGCAGACAGAGCACCAACCACAGCTCTGCTGCTGTAACTACAAACACAGCAGACAGAGCACCAACCACAGCTCTGCTGCTGTAACTACAAACACAGCAGACAGAGCACCAACCACAGCTCTGCTGCTGTAACTACAAACACAGCAGACAGAGCACCAACCACAGCTCTGCTGCTGTAACTACAAACACAGCAGACAGAACACCAACCACAGCTCTGCTGCTGTAACTACAAACACAGCAGACAGAGCACCAACCACAGCTCTGCTGCTGTAACTACAAACACAGCAGACAGAGCACCAACCACAGCTCTGCTGCTGTAACTACAAACACAGCAGACAGAGCACCAACCACAGCTCTGCTGCTGTAACTACAAACACAGCAGACAGAGCACCAACCACAGCTCTGCTGCTGTAACTACAAACACAGCAGACAGAGCACCAACCACAGCTCTGCTGCTGTAACTACAAACACAGCAGACAGAGCACCAACCACAGCTCTGCTGCTGTAACTACAAACACAGCAGACAGAGCACCAACCACAGCTCTGCTGCTGTAACTACAAACACAGCAGACAGAGCACCAACCACAGCTCTGCTGCTGTAACTACAAACACAGCAGACAGAGCACCAACCACAGCTCTGCTGCTGTAAGTACAAACACAGCAGACAGAGCACCAACCACAGCTCTGCTGCTGTAAGTACAAACACAGCAGACAGAGCACCAACCACAGCTCTGCTGCTGTAAGTACAAACACAGCAGACAGAGCACCAACCACAGCTCTGCTGCTGTAAGTACAAACACAGCAGACAGAGCACCAACCACAGCTCTGCTGCTGTAACTACAAACACAGCAGACAGAGCACCAACCACAGCTCTGCTGCTGTAACTACAAACACAGCAGACAGAGCACCAACCACAGCTCTGCTGCTGTAACTACAAACACAGCAGACAGAGCACCAACCACAGCTCTGCTGCTGTAACTACAAACACAGCAGACAGAGCACCAACCACAGCTCTGCTGCTGTAACTACAAACACAGCAGACAGAGCACCAACCACAGCTCTGCTGCTGTAACTACAAACACAGCAGACAGAGCACCAACCACAGCTCTGCTGCTGTAACTACAAACACAGCAGACAGAGCACCAACCACAGCTCTGCTGCTGTAACTACAAACACAGCAGACAGAGCACCAACCACAGCTCTGCTGCTGTAACTACAAACACAGCAGACAGAGCACCAACCACAGCTCTGCTGCTGTAACTACAAACACAGCAGACAGAGCACCAACCACAGCTCTGCTGCTGTAACTACAAACACAGCAGACAGAGCACCAACCACAGCTCTGCTGCTGTAACTACAAACACAGCAGACAGAGCACCAACCACAGCTCTGCTGCTGTAACTACAAACACAGCAGACAGAGCACCAACCACAGCTCTGCTGCTGTAACTACAAACACAGCAGACAGAGCACCAACCACAGCTCTGCTGCTGTAACTACAAACACAGCAGACAGAGCACCAACCACAGCTCTGCTGCTGTAACTACAAACACAGCAGACAGAGCACCAACCACAGCTCTGCTGCTGTAACTACAAACACAGCAGACAGAGCACCAACCACAGCTCTGCTGCTGTAACTACAAACACAGCAGACAGAGCACCAACCACAGCTCTGCTGCTGTAACTACAAACACAGCAGACAGAGCACCAACCACAGCTCTGCTGCTGTAACTACAAACACAGCAGACAGAGCACCAACCACAGCTCTGCTGCTGTAACTACAAACACAGCAGACAGAGCACCAACCACAGCTCTGCTGCTGTAACTACAAACACAGCAGACAGAGCACCAACCACAGCTCTGCTGCTGTAACTACAAACACAGCAGACAGAGCACCAACCACAGCTCTGCTGCTGTAACTACAAACACAGCAGACAGAGCACCAACCACAGCTCTGCTGCTGTAACTACAAACACAGCAGACAGAGCACCAACCACAGCTCTGCTGCTGTAACTACAAACACAGCAGACAGAGCACCAACCACAGCTCTGCTGCTGTAACTACAAACACAGCAGACAGAGCACCAACCACAGCTCTGCTGCTGTAACTACAAACACAGCAGACAGAGCAGCAACCACAGCTCTGCTGCTGTAACTACAAACACAGCAGACAGAGCACCAACCACAGCTCTGCTGCTGTAACTACAAACACAGCAGACAGAGCACCAACCACAGCTCTGCTGCTGTAACTACAAACACAGCAGACAGAGCACCAACCACAGCTCTGCTGCTGTAACTACAAACACAGCAGACAGAGCACCAACCACAGCTCTGCTGCTGTAACTACAAACACAGCAGACAGAGCACCAACCACAGCTCTGCTGCTGTAACTACAAACACAGCAGACAGAGCACCAACCACAGCTCTGCTGCTGTAACTACAAACACAGCAGACAGAGCACCAACCACAGCTCTGCTGCTGTAACTACAAACACAGCAGACAGAGCACCAACCACAGCTCTGCTGCTGTAACTACAAACACAGCAGACAGAGCACCAACCACAGCTCTGCTGCTGTAACTACAAACACAGCAGACAGAGCACCAACCACAGCTCTGCTGCTGTAACTACAAACACAGCAGACAGAGCACCAACCACAGCTCTGCTGCTGTCACTACAAACACAGCAGACAGAGACACCAACCACAGCTCTGCTGCTGTAACTACAAACACAGCAGACAGAGCACCAACCACAGCTCTGCTGCTGTAACTACAAACACAGCAGACAGAGCACCAACCACAGCTCTGCTGCTGTAACTACAAACACAGCAGACAGAGCACCAACCACAGCTCTGCTGCTGTAACTACAAACACAGCAGACAGAGCACCAACCACAGCTCTGCTGCTGTAACTACAAACACAGCAGACAGAGCACCAACCACAGCTCTGCTGCTGTAACTACAAACACAGCAGACAGAGCACCAACCACAGCTCTGCTGCTGTAACTACAAACACAGCAGACAGAGCACCAACCACAGCTCTGCTGCTGTAACTACAAACACAGCAGACAGAGCACCAACCACAGCTCTGCTGCTGTAACTACAAACACAGCAGACAGAGCACCAACCACAGCTCTGCTGCTGTAACTACAAACACAGCAGACAGAGCACCAACCACAGCTCTGCTGCTGTAACTACAAACACAGCAGACAGAGCACCAACCACAGCTCTGCTGCTGTAACTACAAACACAGCAGACAGAGCACCAACCACAGCTCTGCTGCTGTAACTACAAACACAGCAGACAGAGCACCAACCACAGCTCTGCTGCTGTAACTACAAACACAGCAGACAGAGCACCAACCACAGCTCTGCTGCTGTAACTACAAACACAGCAGACAGAGCACCAACCACAGCTCTGCTGCTGTAACTACAAACACAGCAGACAGAGCACCAACCACAGCTCTGCTGCTGTAACTACAAACACAGCAGACAGAGCACCAACCACAGCTCTGCTGCTGTAACTACAAACACAGCAGACAGAGCACCAACCACAGCTCTGCTGCTGTAACTACAAACACAGCAGACAGAGCACCAACCACAGCTCTGCTGCTGTAACTACAAACACAGCAGACAGAGCACCAACCACAGCTCTGCTGCTGTAACTACAAACACAGCAGACAGAGCACCAACCACAGCTCTGCTGCTGTAACTACAAACACAGCAGACAGAGCACCAACCACAGCTCTGCTGCTGTAACTACAAACACAGCAGACAGAGCACCAACCACAGCTCTGCTGCTGTAACTACAAACACAGCAGACAGAGCACCAACCACAGCTCTGCTGCTGTAACTACAAACACAGCAGACAGAGCACCAACCACAGCTCTGCTGCTGTAACTACAAACACAGCAGACAGAGCACCAACCACAGCTCTGCTGCTGTAACTACAAACACAGCAGACAGAGCACCAACCACAGCTCTGCTGCTGTAACTACAAACACAGCAGACAGAGCACCAACCACAGCTCTGCTGCTGTAACTACAAACACAGCAGACAGAGCACCAACCACAGCTCTGCTGCTGTAACTACAAACACAGCAGACAGAGCACCAACCACAGCTCTGCTGCTGTAACTACAAACACAGCAGACAGAGCACCAACCACAGCTCTGCTGCTGTAACTACAAACACAGCAGACAGAGCACCAACCACAGCTCTGCTGCTGTAACTACAAACACAGCAGACAGAGCACCAACCACAGCTCTGCTGCTGTAACTACAAACACAGCAGACAGAGCACCAACCACAGCTCTGCTGCTGTAACTACAAACACAGCAGACAGAGCACCAACCACAGCTCTGCTGCTGTAACTACAAACACAGCAGACAGAGCACCAACCACAGCTCTGCTGCTGTAACTACAAACACAGCAGACAGAGCACCAACCACAGCTCTGCTGCTGTAACTACAAACACAGCAGACAGAGCACCAACCACAGCTCTGCTGCTGTAACTACAAACACAGCAGACAGAGCACCAACCACAGCTCTGCTGCTGTAACTACAAACACAGCAGACAGAGCACCAACCACAGCTCTGCTGCTGTAACTACAAACACAGCAGACAGAGCACCAACCACAGCTCTGCTGCTGTAACTACAAACACAGCAGACAGAGCACCAACCACAGCTCTGCTGCTGTAACTACAAACACAGCAGACAGAGCACCAACCACAGCTCTGCTGCTGTAACTACAAACACAGCAGACAGAGCACCAACCACAGCTCTGCTGCTGTAACTACAAACACAGCAGACAGAGCACCAACCACAGCTCTGCTGCTGTAACTACAAACACAGCAGACAGAGCACCAACCACAGCTCTGCTGCTGTAACTACAAACACAGCAGACAGAGCACCAACCACAGCTCTGCTGCTGTAACTACAAACACAGCAGACAGAGCAGCAACCACAGCTCTGCTGCTGTAACTACAAACACAGCAGACAGAGCAGCAACCACAGCTCTGCTGCTGTAACTACAAACACAGCAGACAGAGCAGCAACCACAGCTCTGCTGCTGTAACTACAAACACAGCAGACAGAGCAGCAACCACAGCTCTGCTGGTGTAACTACAAACACAGCAGACAGAGCAGCAACCACAGCTCTGCTGGTGTAACTACAAACACAGCAGACAGAGCAGCAACCACAGCTCTGCTGGTGTAACTACAAACACAGCAGACAGAGCAGCAACCACAGCTCTGCTGGTGTAACTACAAACACAGCAGACAGAGCACCAACCACAGCTCTGCTGCTGTAACTACAAACACAGCAGACAGAGCACCAACCACAGCTCTGCTGCTGTAACTACAAACACAGCAGACAGAGCACCAACCACAGCTCTGCTGCTGTAACTACAAACACAGCAGACAGAGCACCAACCACAGCTCTGCTGCTGTAACTACAAACACAGCAGACAGAGCACCAACCACAGCTCTGCTGCTGTAACTACAAACACAGCAGACAGAGCACCAACCACAGCTCTGCTGCTGTAACTACAAACACAGCAGACAGAGCACCAACCACAGCTCTGCTGCTGTAACTACAAACACAGCAGACAGAGCACCAACCACAGCTCTGCTGCTGTAACTACAAACACAGCAGACAGAACACCAACCACAGCTCTGCTGCTGTAACTACAAACACAGCAGACAGAACACCAACCACAGCTCTGCTGCTGTAACTACAAACACAGCAGACAGAGCACCAACCACAGCTCTGCTGCTGTAACTACAAACACAGCAGACAGAGCACCAACCACAGCTCTGCTGCTGTAACTACAAACACAGCAGACAGAGCACCAACCACAGCTCTGCTGCTGTAACTACAAACACAGCAGACAGAGCACCAACCACAGCTCTGCTGCTGTAACTACAAACACAGCAGACAGAGCACCAACCACAGCTCTGCTGCTGTAACTACAAACACAGCAGACAGAGCACCAACCACAGCTCTGCTGCTGTAACTACAAACACAGCAGACAGAGCACCAACCACAGCTCTGCTGCTGTAACTACAAACACAGCAGACAGAGCACCAACCACAGCTCTGCTGCTGTAACTACAAACACAGCAGACAGAGCACCAACCACAGCTCTGCTGCTGTAACTACAAACACAGCAGACAGAGCACCAACCACAGCTCTGCTGCTGTAACTACAAACACAGCAGACAGAGCACCAACCACAGCTCTGCTGCTGTAACTACAAACACAGCAGACAGAGCACCAACCACAGCTCTGCTGCTGTAACTACAAACACAGCAGACAGAGCACCAACCACAGCTCTGCTGCTGTAACTACAAACACAGCAGACAGAGCA
Source organism: Cherax quadricarinatus (assembly GCF_038502225.1). Taxonomy (NCBI): domain Eukaryota; kingdom Metazoa; phylum Arthropoda; class Malacostraca; order Decapoda; family Parastacidae; genus Cherax; species Cherax quadricarinatus. The sequence goes on from NW_027198167.1 coordinate 43,484, forward strand.
CCAACCACAGCTCTGCTGCTGTAACTACAAACACAGCAGACAGAGCACCAACCACAGCTCTGCTGCTGTAACTACAAACACAGCAGACAGAGCACCAACCACAGCTCTGCTGCTGTAACTACAAACACAGCAGACAGAGCACCAACCACAGCTCTGCTGCTGTAACTACAAACACAGCAGACAGAGCACCAACCACAGCTCTGCTGCTGTAACTACAAACACAGCAGACAGAGCACCAACCACAGCTCTGCTGCTGTAACTACAAACACAGCAGACAGAGCACCAACCACAGCTCTGCTGCTGTAACTACAAACACAGCAGACAGAGCACCAACCACAGCTCTGCTGCTGTAACTACAAACACAGCAGACAGAGCACCAACCACAGCTCTGCTGCTGTAACTACAAACACAGCAGACAGAGCACCAACCACAGCTCTGCTGCTGTAACTACAAACACAGCAGACAGAGCACCAACCACAGCTCTGCTGCTGTAACTACAAACACAGCAGACAGAGCACCAACCACAGCTCTGCTGCTGTAACTACAAACACAGCAGACAGAGCACCAACCACAGCTCTGCTGCTGTAACTACAAACACAGCAGACAGAGCACCAACCACAGCTCTGCTGCTGTAACTACAAACACAGCAGACAGAGCACCAACCACAGCTCTGCTGCTGTAACTACAAACACAGCAGACAGAGCACCAACCACAGCTCTGCTGCTGTAACTACAAACACAGCAGACAGAGCACCAACCACAGCTCTGCTGCTGTAACTACAAACACAGCAGACAGAGCACCAACCACAGCTCTGCTGCTGTAACTACAAACACAGCAGACAGAGCACCAACCACAGCTCTGCTGCTGTAACTACAAACACAGCAGACAGAGCACCAACCACAGCTCTGCTGCTGTAACTACAAACACAGCAGACAGAGCACCAACCACAGCTCTGCTGCTGTAACTACAAACACAGCAGACAGAGCACCAACCACAGCTCTGCTGCTGTAACTACAAACACAGCAGACAGAGCACCAACCACAGCTCTGCTGCTGTAACTACAAACACAGCAGACAGAGCACCAACCACAGCTCTGCTGCTGTAACTACAAACACAGCAGACAGAGCACCAACCACAGCTCTGCTGCTGTAACTACAAACACAGCAGACAGAGCACCAACCACAGCTCTGCTGCTGTAACTACAAACACAGCAGACAGAGCACCAACCACAGCTCTGCTGCTGTAACTACAAACACAGCAGACAGAGCACCAACCACAGCTCTGCTGCTGTAACTACAAACACAGCAGACAGAGCACCAACCACAGCTCTGCTGCTGTAACTACAAACACAGCAGACAGAACACCAACCACAGCTCTGCTGCTGTAACTACAAACACAGCAGACAGAACACCAACCACAGCTCTGCTGCTGTAACTACAAACACAGCAGACAGAACACCAACCACAGCTCTGCTGCTGTAACTACAAACACAGCAGACAGAACACCAACCACAGCTCTGCTGCTGTAACTACAAACACAGCAGACAGAACACCAACCACAGCTCTGCTGCTGTAACTACAAACACAGCAGACAGAGCACCAACCACAGCTCTGCTGCTGTAACTACAAACACAGCAGACAGAACACCAACCACAGCTCTGCTGCTGTAACTACAAACACAGCAGACAGAGCACCAACCACAGCTCTGCTGCTGTAACTACAAACACAGCAGACAGAGCACCAACCACAGCTCTGCTGCTGTAACTACAAACACAGCAGACAGAGCACCAACCACAGCTCTGCTGCTGTAACTACAAACACAGCAGACAGAGCACCAACCACAGCTCTGCTGCTGTAACTACAAACACAGCAGACAGAGCACCAACCACAGCTCTGCTGCTGTAACTACAAACACAGCAGACAGAGCACCAACCACAGCTCTGCTGCTGTAACTACAAACACAGCAGACAGAGCACCAACCACAGCTCTGCTGCTGTAACTACAAACACAGCAGACAGAGCACCAACCACAGCTCTGCTGCTGTAACTACAAACACAGCAGACAGAGCACCAACCACAGCTCTGCTGCTGTAACTACAAACACAGCAGACAGAGCACCAACCACAGCTCTGCTGCTGTAACTACAAACACAGCAGACAGAGCACCAACCACAGCTCTGCTGCTGTAACTACAAACACAGCAGACAGAGCACCAACCACAGCTCTGCTGCTGTAACTACAAACACAGCAGACAGAACACCAACCACAGCTCTGCTGCTGTAACTACAAACACAGCAGACAGAACACCAACCACAGCTCTGCTGCTGTAACTACAAACACAGCAGACAGAGCACCAACCACAGCTCTGCTGCTGTAACTACAAACACAGCAGACAGAACACCAACCACAGCTCTGCTGCTGTAACTACAAACACAGCAGACAGAACACCAACCACAGCTCTGCTGCTGTAACTACAAACACAGCAGACAGAGCACCAACCACAGCTCTGCTGCTGTAACTACAAACACAGCAGACAGAGCACCAACCACAGCTCTGCTGCTGTAACTACAAACACAGCAGACAGAGCACCAACCACAGCTCTGCTGCTGTAACTACAAACACAGCAGACAGAGCACCAACCACAGCTCTGCTGCTGTAACTACAAACACAGCAGACAGAGCACCAACCACAGCTCTGCTGCTGTAACTACAAACACAGCAGACAGAACACCAACCACAGCTCTGCTGCTGTAACTACAAACACAGCAGACAGAGCACCAACCACAGCTCTGCTGCTGTAACTACAAACACAGCAGACAGAGCACCAACCACAGCTCTGCTGCTGTAACTACAAACACAGCAGACAGAGCACCAACCACAGCTCTGCTGCTGTAACTACAAACACAGCAGACAGAGCACCAACCACAGCTCTGCTGCTGTAACTACAAACACAGCAGACAGAGCACCAACCACAGCTCTGCTGCTGTAACTACAAACACAGCAGACAGAACACCAACCACAGCTCTGCTGCTGTAACTACAAACACAGCAGACAGAACACCAACCACAGCTCTGCTGCTGTAACTACAAACACAGCAGACAGAACACCAACCACAGCTCTGCTGCTGTAACTACAAACACAGCAGACAGAACACCAACCACAGCTCTGCTGCTGTAACTACAAACACAGCAGACAGAACACCAACCACAGCTCTGCTGCTGTAACTACAAACACAGCAGACAGAACACCAACCACAGCTCTGCTGCTGTAACTACAAACACAGCAGACAGAACACCAACCACAGCTCTGCTGCTGTAACTACAAACACAGCAGACAGAACACCAACCACAGCTCTGCTGCTGTAACTACAAACACAGCAGACAGAACACCAACCACAGCTGTGCTGCTGTAACTACAAACACAGCAGACAGAACACCAACCACAGCTCTGCTGCTGTAACTACAAACACAGCAGACAGAACACCAACCACAGCTCTGCTGCTGTAACTACAAACACAGCAGACAGAACACCAACCACAGCTCTGCTGCTGTAACTACAAACACAGCAGACAGAGCACCAACCACAGCTCTGCTGCTGTAACTACAAACACAGCAGACAGAGCACCAACCACAGCTCTGCTGCTGTAACTACAAACACAGCAGACAGAACACCAACCACAGCTCTGCTGCTGTAACTACAAACACAGCAGACAGAACACCAACCACAGCTCTGCTGCTGTAACTACAAACACAGCAGACAGAGCACCAACCACAGCTCTGCTGCTGTAACTACAAACACAGCAGACAGAGCACCAACCACAGCTCTGCTGCTGTAACTACAAACACAGGAGACAGAAACATAACTCAATATGATAGCAGTTGCGTGATCCCCTACGGATTTATCGCTTCAATGTAAATTCTAATTACTGTGTGGAGACAACAGAGGCGACCACCTTTACCGCTGAAGAACCAACGTTAATCCCCTAATACCCAGGGAGGATTACCGGCAGTTAGTGTAATCCCCCGTCCCTTGTTTATATCGTCAGTTGAACATGAGGGATTATATATGGGGTGAGAGGGATTGTGTATAGGGTGAGAGGGATTGTGTATAGGGTGGGAGGGATTGTGTATAGGGTGGGAGGTAATGTGTATAGGGTGAGAGGGATTGTGTATGGGGTGAGAGGGATTGTGTATAGGGTGGGAGGGATTGTGTATAGGGTGAGAGGGATTGTGTATAGGGTGAGAGGGATTGTGTATTGGGTGGGAGGGATTGTGTATGGGGTGAGAGGGATTGTGTATAGGGATTGGTAGGGTGAGAGGTATTGTGTATAGGGTGGGAGGGATTGTGTATAGGGTGAGAGGGATTGTGTATAGGGTGGGAGGGATTGTGTATAGGGTGAGAGGGATTGTGTATAGGGTGGGAGGGATTGTGTATAGGGTGAGAGGGATTGTGTATAGGGTGGGAGGGATTGTGTATAGGGTGAGAGGGATTGTGTATAGGGTGGGAGGTAATGTGTATAGGGTGAGAGGGATTGTGAATAAGGTGGGAGGGATTGTGTATAAGGTGAGAGGGATTATGTATAGGGTGGGAGGGATTGTGTATGTTGTGAGAGGGATTGTGTATTGGGTGAGAGGGATTGTGTATAGGGTAAGAGGGATTGTGTATAGGGTGGGAGAGATTGTGTATAGGGTCGGGGATTGTGTATAGGGCAGGGGTTTGTGTATAGGGTGAGAGGGACTGTGTATAGGGTGAGAGGGATTGTGTATAGGGTGAGAGGGACTGTGTATAGGGTGCGAAGGGTTGTGTATAGGGTGGGAGACATTGTGTATAGGGTGGGAGAGATTGAGTATAGGGTGAGAGGGATTGTGTATAGGGTGAGAGGGATTGTGTATAAGGTGAGAGGGATTGTGTATAAGGTGAGAGGGATTGTGTGTAGGGTGAGAGGGAATGTGTATAGGGTGGGAGAGATTGAGTATAGGGTGAGAGGGAATGTGTATAGGGTGGGAGAGATTGTGTATAGGGTGAGAGGGATTGTGTATAGGGTGAGAGGGAATGTGTATAGGGTGGGAGAGATTGTGTATAGGGTGGGAGAGATTGTGTATAGGGTGAGAGGGATTGTGTTTAGGGTGAGAGGGATTGTGTATAAGGTGAGAGGGATTGTGTGTAGGGTGAGAGGGAATGTGTATAGGGTGAGAGGGATTGTGTGTAGGGTGAGAGGGA
>NW_027198168.1:0-27500 GCF_038502225.1 Cherax quadricarinatus
CCCTGAGGGGCCCAGCCTTCTAAGAAGGGGCAAGCATCTTGTTTACTGCTACAGCAAGTAATTGATCCCAAATGCAGTACGAGTATGTGACGCGGTCACGTGGCCGCTGCTCCTTGCAAGAGCCCAGCGTTGCAAAGTGTAAGTTTAATAAGAGACAGTCCATCTCTTACCTTAGCAGGACAATTAAGGAAAATCCTGCTCCCACTTTATTACCATGGTAAAGATAGTGTACATTGTTGTCTATGCTTAAGACAGCAAGAATCAAGCATTTTGCTTTGCTTCATAGTGGAAATTTGGCAAGGAAGCGAAAGGTACTAGGTCAGCTTTTCCTTTATGTGCTAGGGGTTGTGGCGGTGGTATGAGGCTGTGAGGTCAGATTACTTTTCACCCTACTGGGAGTCACACTGACGCCAGGATAACCAACAAAGAACTCTGATCCGTGCATTAGTGTGAACAAAGTGTCTCAAAAAACACAATAAACACTTACAAAGAAGTGTGATCAACTTCTTTAGTGATAAGATTGTGAATAAATGAACAAATCTTGAAGAACAGTGTAACGAGTGTTGCGATCCAACAGAGTGTAGTGTGACATTCTTCAAAGAACACTATTCTTCAATCAAGTCATCGGATATCCGGGTGTAACTACGGGTCGGCTACAAATACTCAGGTAAGTGTACTAATACGTAATGAGTACGATTGACTGCACAGTTGAGTAATAAGTTACGAATTAGTTACAATACTCGATAAAACAGGCCATCGAGCCACACAGGTAAGTTTTGTCAGCAATCAGTTATGGAAATATGCTGACATAATACCCCCTAGGGGTAATTTATTATTAATATTTACTTTCCAGCCTGTTGCGAAGTGGCTATGACAATTTCTCAAGACCTCGCCTGCAGGGGCGGCTGTATGGGCGAAAGCTGTCTTATCAAGCTAAGTTCTCCCTATATTTAATCTTTAACCTTAGCTGGTAAACCGTTTCTTAAAACTCAGGTACAAAAATATATGGGTACATAATCAATATGTAACAAGATACAGGCAGTGAACAATAATCAACTGTGACTACACAGTACTGAAGAAGCACATATATAATGACAGAACTGGCTGCTGCACTCAAATCAAACACCGCTTGTACGTACTGTGCTTCACATGAAAAGGTGGTCATACATACATATATATATATATATATAAATATATATATATATATATATATATATATATATATATATATATATATATATATACAAATATACATACATATATATATATACATATACATACACACACATACAACCCACCCAGTAAAGCTTACACTCCCCCCCCCCATGAAAACGTGCCACTTTCACCTTAAATACACAGTGACAAAACTCTTATACATACACATTTGCAAAAGCATTAAAAACTTCAATGACAATATATATATAAACACAATCCAGCCAGCTAAACGGCTGACACTATAATACAAAGAATGTCTGAACCTGATGGCTCACATCCACCATAGAACACAATCCACCCTACCCTCATATACCCTATGGTAATAATTAATATCGTGCACGGTGGTGGGTTTAAGACACTACCGCTGACACTTCAACCCCCCTCCCACATGCCTAGTAACTGTCTGCCGTCAGCACTCATAACCACCAACAGTCCTTGATAGTAATTAGCATCTTATATATCACCCTAAAAACACGCTACACATAAACCTACCACAATAATAAATAAATTTACCCATTATTCCCTCCTGCAGACAGATTATTTACACTGCCGGAGATAATCTATACATCACATCCTACAGAGAATGGACAACATTAGACATCTAAAATATGACATGTGTATCACGTGACCTGCTATTGCAGAGATTACTTAAACTCCTACCTCCCCCTCCCCCCCCCAATGAAAAAAAACTGACCAGTTTCACCTGGCAATACACAAGATCAAAAACTCATTCACTTGAACATATATAATGAAAATGTGAAAAAAAAACATCTGTAACAATATATAAGCAAAAACACCCCAGGCAAGATCTTACATTATATACAATACCAGAACGTTCCACTAGTTAAAAAACAGGTATGAAACCTCATTATTATGACAAGTTACATTGCTCATATATAGGTAGACATGTATAATTACAGGTTAAAATATGCTTATATACTAACATGCTTATGTACATCCTTACAAAACATGAAGGAATCCTTAGATAAATTATAATCATCGGTGTTCACAATAACACCAAGACATTACATTGAATATCACATTGAATATCACCTCAACATTCTTTCCTCACACAATTCCACACACACACACACACAATCGTCCTCTGCAACACCCCCCCCTGGGAAGGCCAGCCCGTTCATGCCCCTGACCGCTTATAAAGACCATAAATCCCTCAAAAGAAAGTCCCTGTAGCCCTCCGAGAAATCCCTCTCCCACCTCCTACCATATATTCCCCTGTTGCGACACTTTGTTCTATAAAAGGATGCTGCTATGGCCATCCTACGTTCCTCCGCCCCTTTGTCTTTCATTGCCCATGATATATACACAAAATCAACCATTAAGTAAGCCACTGCCCTTTGAACCTTTACCCCAACCCCACCTACATCTAACTAAGCGCTCTCAAAACCGACAACCCTTTCCCCCCCACATACCGGATTACTTTCCCTAACCATTCCCGCACAATCCCTAGGCTTTCACAAAAATAAACTATATGAAAAGCTGATTCATCTACCCCACAAACCTGACACACCCCACCCTCCCTTATTCGCCTATTTCGTAAAACAACCCCAGACGGCAATATTCCGTGAAGAAACCTATACATTACCTCCCTCACGCGTGGCCGGATGCGTAACCCTTTTAATCGGCCCCAAATGTCTTCCCATGCGTACATCGGGTACACTCCTTCCGTTGCCACTACCACCCTAGGCCATATCTTCCTCTCCATGGACCCTACCCGCATGTTTCTCGGCTCTCTTACCATCATCAATAGACGCAACAACTCCTCACCATCTCTCAAATCTTGTCCCTTCCACCATCTCCGAAAATCTCCCTGCAGCATCCCCAACCCTCCACTCCCTTCCCCCCGAGCCCTTAGCAACCCATGTTTCACATATACACACTTCAACCTTCTTTCCAAATGAATTAACCCCAGCCCTCCCAAGGCCACCGGAAGTGTTACCACCTCTCTTTTCAACCAATCGCATCCCGAACCCCAGATAAAACGGAAAACTCTGCTCAACAATCTCCGGACATCCCCATACACCAAAGGGTACAAAGCAGCCACATGCCATATTTTACTGTACAAAAGCACATTGACCACAATGACCCTCTGGTGTAGCGTAAGATGTGTCGGCCTCAATCCTGACAATCTTCCCAATACCCTATCTACCACACCCTTTGAATTATTCTCTCTCGCCATCTGAGCATTACCCATATACACAACTCCACAAATTTTCACCCGGTCCACGACACTCCACCTCACCCCCCCACCCCCGCCCTCCTGCCCATCCCATTCACCCAATATCATGAGCTTAGATTTATGCACATTCACTGCCATACCTGTTGCCATCCCTAAAACGTCTATAACTCTCTCCAGACCCTCCAATCCCTCCCTCCCACTCACTAGGACAGTTGTGTCATCAACGTAACCTATGATACTGGGGCTCCCACCTCGTATGTCCTCCCTTACCCCCTCCTGTATGCACCTTTCCACTGCCCTATAAAACGGATTCTGTAAACATGCAAATAATATTTGTGACAACGGGCAACCTTGCCTCAATCCCCTGCCCATTTTCACATGCAACCCCACCCTCCCATTTATCTGTACACACATCCCAGCTCCCCGATATAAAGTACGTGCCCAATTCACAATGTCCTCCCCGAACCCTTGCCACTCCATGATTCTCCACAGAGCCTCCCTCTCGACACTGTCATATGCCGTTCTCCAATCCAACGCCAATACCCCACGTTCCCCCTCTTGTGGACCCTCAATAAACCTTCTAATAACCCCATGCCCCTCATACATTGATCTCCCCGGAATCCCATATTGACCCCTCACTATTACCTTTCCAATGACATTTTTTATACGATTACCCAAAATTTTTGCGAAAAGTTTGTAGTCTGCACACATGAGTGATATCATCCGGTAATCTCTCACTGTGCACTGACTTTCACCCTTTGGCACCAAAACTACTAGTGGTCCCAACGCACCCCTCTCTTTTATGATATTAAATAATTGCACCAAAAAATCTTTTAATACTCCCCAATGCTGTATGTAAAACTCCGCAGGCAGCCCATCTATCCCCGGTGCCTTACCCCTGCTCATACTCATTAAAGCCGTCCACACCTCTTCCTCCACAATAGGCCCCTGTAACTGTTCCCTGTCGTCCCTGTCCAGCACACTCTGCACCCATCCCCCTGTCTCTCTTAAAGCCCCCTCTCTCACACCCACACTCCTCATATGTGCACTAAGCCAAGAATCAACATACCCTCCCATCCCCTCCGTTGTCACCAAATCTTGTCCCTCCCTATACCCCTCTATGTCCTCAAGAACTCTCAAACCCACCATTTCCATTGCAACGCGCCGGCGCCCCTGCCCTCGCAGGACACACGCCGATGGTCTATCACCCCACATGACCTCCTCCAACCCCCCTAAAACCCTTGCCGCATCAAACCTCTCATTTTGCACTTCCATTATGCGTTCCTTCACTCCTTCTATGTCAGCCACAGGGGCTCCCATCCCCCCCCTTCCTCTCTCATGATACTCCCTTAACTGCCCCTCAAGATACCTAATAAGCCCATAAGCCAACTGATTCTCGTGCCTTCCCTGTCGGACATAGAACTCTCGAATCCTCTTCTTTGCCGTCACATCCCACCATCTCAACACATCCCCATTGACTTCCATCCCTTCCCATAAGCCTTTCCACCATTGTGCAAATAGGACCCTCCCCTCAACATCTTGAAGCAACCGAACATTCAATTTCCAATAACTCTTATACCTGTTCGGCCGACCCTCCCATCCCAAATCCACCAAAACACCTCTATGATCAGAAAAAAAGACATCCAAAACCCTTACACTCCGCACCACAGCTTTCCTTGTCACGTATATCCTGTCCAGCCGTGCAGCATACCCCTGCCTCACAAAGGTGTGCTGCACCTCCCACGCCGCCCCCCCCCCTCTACATCCACCAACCCCACCCCGGTTAACAGGTCCCTCAGAACGCCAGAACAATATCCTGCTCCCCTAGGTTCCACATCCTTGCGGCGTATAACGCAATTCCAGTCCCCTCCCACCACAGCTAATGCTGGAAGCGACCTTAAGTGATACACCAACACTTCACGTACAAACTCATTCTTCACTCGACTGTCCCCCTCCGCCGGACCATAAACACACACAAAAGACATCTTATCTCTTCCCCATGTCCCATCCACTCTTATAACCCTCCCCTCACCCCCCTCCTCACAATGATGTACAGTAAACGGGCTAGCCTCCCTCACCAAAATAGCCACTCCTCCTTTCAATCTCGTTGAGTGTGCCGTATATACAGTATACCCCTCAATCATCAACATACAACCCAGCTTGTGGTTGTGCTCTTGCACAAACACTACATCTACACCATACCTAATGAGCATCTCATGAAACCATTCACACTTCCTAGAATTTTTCAGACCATTAACATTTATAGAGAGCCTCTTGAATTTGTTAATGGAGGTTTGCCTTTACGTATTGCACCACCTTTATCCCCCTTCCCCTTTATACGCCCTTGATCTTCAATCACCATTCTGTGATCTGCTTTCACATGCCCCTTGCCCCTGGACCCCCCAGGTCCATGCTCAACCACTTCAGCCCACACACTTTTTTGCCCGAACGCTGTGCCGGAGTGAGCACATCCACATCGTCCACGTCCGAGGGCACTGCCGCTCTCTTCCGTGACACTCGAGCCTTTCTCCCCGCCTCCACCTGGAAGCCATCCCCGTGCACTTCCGCCACCACCGTGCCAATTTGCAACCCAGCCTCAACCTGGGTCTCTGACATGCCTCTTCCCCTCTCACCACCTGGAACCCCAGCAGCATCCAGGGCACCCACAAGCCCCTTAACTGTGACCTCTCCTGGGGTCCCTAACAGGTCGTGGAGGACTGAATCAATGGTAGCCTCCACGGCCCTGTCCTCACCCAGTGACACCACAACTTTGGTCTCCGGTGCCTGCCCAGCAGTGCATGTCTCTCTCGGAAGAGTTACACACTCTTCCTCCCTCAAGGCCTCCTCGACCTCCACACTCCAAACCTTGTTCAAGGAAACCGACTCAGGTCGTGCCAAATCCAACGTCTCAAGGTCCTCTGATGCCTCCTTATGCTGCTCCTTCGCCTGTGTACCCTGTTGTTTAACACACTGCGCAGCAATGTGATCATAGGCACCGCATAATCGACAGGTACGTTGTTGCCCAGCGTAAGTCACCATTACTTGAGTCCTGAAGTCTTCTAGGAAAATATAGGATGGAATAGGATGCCTCAATGTCATTTTTAAGGAAAAACTTCCTTCAGGCATCCCAGAATACGATCCTTCCTTCCATTTCCCCAATGTCGCCATATGAACAGTCCCAAACTTCTCGAAGACAGCACGTAGGTCTGCCTCATTAGCCTCAAAGGGTACATTTTTTATCTTCACCCACGTATAATGGCGGGACACATCATGTAGCCTTACCGTCACTGCAGGATTCACTGGTACACAAAGATCTTGGAACCTGGCGACTATGTCCTCATATACACTTGCATTGAGAATTTTCACAAAAATTCTATATGCCCCGTTCAAGGCTACACCATACAACTCTTCGTTGGCAATGCCGTATGTGTCCCTGATGATGGCAGGTAATAAAACTTGAGCTGAGTGGGCATGCACAGCCCCACGCACCACTTCTATGCCGACAGTGTTTACCCTTCTTCTTGCCGGCTGCGCCATTTTGAGAAAAACAATTAATTATCATAATTATTATTGCTGCATACTACATTTGAATTTTATTATTAACTCTCCTACTCTTATTACTACTTCTAATACAACAACTATTTCTATTACTGTTACCATTACTACCACTACCACTACTAGTACTACTACTACTACTACTACTACTACTTCTTTTACGACTACTACCACTACAATTTCTACTAATTAAAAATAATTGTGTTATGTAATATTATTAGTATTAGTATTAGTAGTATATAATAATAATAATAATAATAATAATAATAATAATAATAATAATAATAATAATAATAATAATAATAATAATAATAATAATAATAATAATAATACTGTGAAGAACAAACAAGAAAATGAATGTTCCTTAAGTAATAACAAACTAAAAAGAGAAATTTGAGGAAATGTCTGGTAGAAGAATCAGTTGACGTTACGTAATGAGGCAGTTATGCGTAATAAGGTAATTAAGGATAATAACCAAAGGAAAAAAAAGATTTAATCCAGGTTAAGCACAAAATTAAAGTTGATGGGAAACTAAAAGAAGGAAAAAGATGAGGAGGAAAGGGGAGTAAGTGATGTAATTGTACAATAAAGAATAATCTTACTTGACATTTATTACAGAGACCATTTCACTTCCAGAGTGATGCCTTAACACCTTAACAACCATCACTGGCTGTCACTATATATATATACATGTATATATATACATGTATATATATATATATATATATATATATATATATATATATATATATATATATATATATATATATATATATATATATATATATGCAAAACAACCACTCTGAAAGAATAGAGAAATTCCAAGCGCTTTCGTGACTACTCACATTATCAAGGAACTATGAAAGTGAAGCATCCAAGGAAGCTATATAAGGGGTCGGCCAGCACCTCACTATCAGATCCCACAACGGTTAAACACGTGACGCGCGGCGAGCCAACTTGGACAGGTCCTTTGCAAAACTCACCCCCAAGCTATTTATTTGTCCAGTGTATTATTAAATTCTACCCAAATTCTATTAATTATAAATGGATCTAATTTATATAAACCAAAGGAAATATTCATATTATTGTCAAAACTGCTTTTTATGAAACAAGATTCAATTATATTCCTGTCGACCATGGACTTGCTTGATACTACTTTCTCAACTTTTTGAAAATCAATTGGATGGTTAAAATCTCTTACATGAATAAATAGAGCATTGGAATCTTGTCCAGTTCTAATGCTATATTTATGTTGTTTTAATCTTAGTTCGAGATTTTTACCAGTTTGACCGTAATAAACTTTATCGCAAATTTTACAAGGAATCTTATAGACACATCCATCAGTATTTTGGGGGGAATTCTTAATCAAAAGTTTTTTTACTGTATCAAGATTTTTGAATACAACTTTAATATTAAAAGTCTTAAGAAGAGAAGGCATATCAACCAAGTTTTCATGATATGCCTTCTCTTCTTAAGACTTTTAATATTAAAGTTGTATTCAAAAATCTTGATACAGTAAAAAAACTTTTGATTAAGAATTCCCCCCAAAATACTGATGGATGTGTCTATAAGATTCCTTGTAAAATTTGCGATAAAGTTTATTACGATATTTTATTTAAAAACACATTACATGGTGCACAGTTATGCTCAACACAGTTCCAATGACGTGAACAAATAGGAAATATAACATACACCAAACCCCATGTTCCAAACCCCCAAAAAAACATGCAATTGTGAACACTCATAACAATGTCTGTTGGATCTTCCCCCCTTCCCCACCTAGATACTGCAAGACCTTGACAATTCTAGATAACAAAATAATACAGTCCACACCCGCCCATTCATTTGGCTGCCATTATGATGCAGAAACTTCCTATGCATGTAGAAACACACACACAATGAAAACACACTACACGGTGCACTTATGTAACATAATGAATACTGTTGAATATAAGAAAAGAAGTTTCTTATAGAAACCACCTAAAGTAACAATAATGGCCGTGTGTTTGCACACCAAAGGCCCACCCATCACAGGCTGATGCTGCAAACACCAGTTAGGGCTCGTAGGCCCCCAAGAAAACTAGTAAGTACCTTCACCCATCATACCGGCTCACCTTAGCGTACACAGGCGCCTGTGGCTGCCACACACATTCTTTCTGTCACGACCACTCACGCCAGTGACATATCCACTCACTCACGCTGTTCTCGTTTCTTGCCATTGCACGTGTGATTGTTACACACGCCACCGTGAAGCCACGTATATACAATTATAAAAGCTCCCAAAAAGGTCCCAGCACACATCCTATGCAAACAAGGGATATCCCCAGCACCCCCCACCCAACTCTCACTCTCACCGGCAGGCAAGCCCGAATACGTCCATCCCCTGAGCAATGTCTCGCTCCTACAAACTGAACAGGGTGCTCTCCGTTAATTCATGGTAACTCACAGAAAATAACTCCCTAACCTATGCCCCTATATACTCCTATTTCTACACAATGTCCGATACATCGTCACCGCCATTATACGCTTGCGCACCTCCAACGCTTCCGACCCCCTCATGCTCCAGGCCATGTACACATAATCTACCATCACGTAAGCCAGTGCACGCTGCCCCGTCTTCCACCCTCCCACATACAAACTTAGCCCTGGTAAAACCGACACACCTCTCTCCCCCACTCTCTCCAAAGCCTGACCTACCCATACCCTGATACCCTCCAGCCTTTCACAAACGTAAACAGTATGGAAAGCCGTGTCCTTCCCACTGCACAACCCACAATGCCCCCCCCCACCCTCCTATCTCACAAAACTGCACCAGGAAGTAAAATCCTGTGCAAAAACCAGAACACGACCTCCAGCACCCTTGGCTGCAACCTCAACCTCCTGAACCTCTCCCAGATAGATGCCCAATTGTAAATTGGGTAGGGCTCCCCCTCCCCCACCTGCACCTCAGGCCTCCTCATCGCCCTTTGTAAAACCTTCACCTTGACTTTCCTTACATCTCGAACCACAGCCATCACCCACAATGCTGCCTCACACCCCCTGAGATCCTCCCCATTGTACAAATCCTGCAACCTCTCATGAACTTTTCCCAACCTTCCCTCCCCGAAATCCCCCCCTCCCTTCAACACCTCACACCTTATAAAAACGCATTTAACCCTCCTCTGGAGATCCAACAGACCCATCCCTCCCCTTCGCACAGGCAACATGACCACCTCCATTTTCAACCATTCACACCCAGAACCCCCACAAAAACCGGAACACCTTCCTCTGAATGCACGCAATGACCGGCACAGTTGACGGAAAACCTGTGCAACGAACCAAATTTTACTATACAAAAGCACATTAATCACTATTGCATGCTGGAGAATAGTGAGGTGATGTGTCCTCAGTATCCTCAAAGTGGTCTCCACCTGTTCCTCCAAACGATCTGAATTATCCTCCTGTGCCCATACAAAGTCTTCCCTATAAAGGATACCACATTTTCAACACCTCCATACAGTTCCTCACTACCTAACATCCCTACTCCTCCCTGCCTTCCCAGATGCCCAACCCGAGAATGAACGACTTCTCTTTATTCACTGTCATCCCTGATGCTCCAAACCACCCAAAACCGTCCTCTCATCCACCAAGATCGTCACTTCGTCCACATACTCTACCAGAGTCAGTCATGGGCTCCCAGCCCCACCCCTATCCCTGCACATTCTTGCCTCTACCAATCTATGAAAAGGTTCTTGCACACACGCTAACAAAAGTTGGGAGAGTGGGCACCCTTGCCTTAGACCCCTCCCCATTGCCACCCCATTCCAAACGCCCATTAACTTACACACGAACACACGCTCGTCCATACAGTGTGTGAACCCAACCTACTATTTCCTCCCCAAAACCCTGACTCAATAAGATACGTTCTAATGCCGTCCTCTCCACAGTATTGTAAGTTCCTCTCCAATCCAGTGCTAACAAACCTCCCCCTCCCCCCACCAAGCTCAGCTACGAGATCCCGTAATATCCCATGACCCGTCACCATAGATCTTCCAGGCAAGCCAAACTGGCTCGGGGAAACCACCTGTTCAATAACACACTTCAGGTGATTTCCCAGCACCTCTGCAAAAAGCTTATAGTCAGTGCACATTAAGGAGAGTGCCCAGTAATCGTTAATGGTCCGCTGATGTGACCCCTTCAGGACTAAAATCACCTCCCCCATCACCTGCCCCACCTCTAAACGACTCTCCCGTTTCATTGCATTCAATAATCTGACCAAAAGCCCCCTCAACAGATCCCAGTGCACCAGATAAAACTCACATGGGAGCCCATCAACACCCGGCACTTTGCCCTTGCACATACCCTCCAATGCTCTCCAAATTTCCTCCTCCTCAATGTCCCCCCCCAGTGCCACTCTATCCTCCCCACCCCCAAAGGTTTCCCTACGCAGCCACACACCTCCTCCAACAGCTCAGCTTGCACCCCTCTACTATGCCAATTATGCTCATACCACCTGTCAGCATACATTAACATGCCCTCCGTCGACCTGAGCACCTGCCCCTGCCAATAACCTGCCTCCCCACCACACTCCTTCAGCTACATAATGTCGTCACCCTCCTACATTGTTGTTGGTCCCTCAGGAAACAAGCCGATGGCCTATCCTCCCATTGCACCTCATCCATACCTGCCTGCACCTGCACCAACTCGAACCTTTCATTCTGCAACTCTCATAACCTCTCCTTCAGGTCCTCAATCTCCCCCACCCAGTACTGTCTCTGCAAAGCACCACTATGGTAGCAATCCCATAAGTGCTGCTCCATATAATTTGACAATCCATATTTCATGTGATTAATTCTGTTCCCCTCCTTTATATAACAAGACTAAATTCGAGCCTTGGCAATACCATCCCACCAACTTACGACATCATCAACCATCCTCCCCTCGTCCCAAAGCTCTGCCCATAAAACTGCAAACCCTTCCACCCCTTCCTCATCTGTGAGAACCCTCACATTCAATTTCCAGTAACCCACCTGCCTCTTAGCTAACTCCTCCTACCCCACCCCTGCTATCATAGCCATATGATCCGTAAAAGGGGCATCCACAGTACAAATTGACATGATATCTACTCGCCCCGTGACATATAGATGATCCAATCTTGTCCCATACCCCTCCTGCACAAAGGTATGTTCCACCTCCCATGACCCCCCAATTGCACACATCCCTTAACTGAACATCCCTGATAAGCTCCCCAGCATGTGCGAGAAAACCTCCCCCCTCTCGGCTCTACATCTCCCCATCGAATTACACAATTTCAGTCTCTCCTACTACCGCTAAGTCAAAAATAAACCAACTCATCCTTCAAGAAAGCATTTTTAACCCTTACAACATCCTCTGCAGGCGCATGCACACACACAAAAGCCACCTGTTCCCTTCCCCACCACCCCTCCACGCGAATAATCTGTCCCTCTATCCCCCCTCTCTCCTGAGCAACACAAATGGGCTTGCCTCCCGGATCAAGATGGTGACCCACCCCACCTTTCAGACGCTCCGAAAGTGCCACAAAACTCCTGTAACCTTCCACTTCAAAAACTCTGCCTGCCTTCCAATGATGTTTCTGTAAGTAAACCTCGTCCACACAGTGTGTACGCAAAAATGTACTTAACCATACATGCTTCAGTTGTCCACGCAACCCATTAACATTCAGCATCATACACCTGAGGCCTGCTAATGCTTACACCCCCTCCTTACCCCAGCATCCTTCACAATCTCACCAGGCTCTTTCACTCCACCCTTGCCCCTTGCACCACTCGTAACTCCAGGGCCACCCTTCCCCGCCCAGAGCTGTAGCTTTACTTCTCCCCCACGTCCATCTTTCTCCAACCATACCTTCTTCCCTGGACGTTGGATGGGCGTTAACACATCGTCAGAGTTGGACGCCGCCGCTGCCCGTTTCCTGGTGCCAACATCTTCCTCCATCGATGAACCCGGGTCCTCCTCACGGTGCACCTCCACCACTATGGACCACTCAACAGCTTATCCAGGCTTCCACTTATCTGCAACTTGTGCAACATCACTCACAGCCACCTCCCGCCCAGACGTCTGTTTAGGTGGAGGCCCTGGACCACCCACAGACCCCTCAGCCATAACCTCCTTGGTAGACTGGAATAATGACTGCATCATTGCCTCCACCGTCTCAGTGAAGGTCTCGACGCCCTCAGAGTCCCGCTGCTCCACCAGCTGCACTGGCTGCTCTGGAATCAGATCATCCAGGGTTGGCTCCAACGTCTTAGCCTCCACGATTTTACTCCATAATCGACCACGCCCGTGCTTTTCCTCCAGGGTGGGCTCAGGCACCACTCGCCCAGCTCCAGCGGGCACAACACCAGCCGGCCTCCAAGGCCGCCTACACCAGCCACACTCAGCTGCAACATGATCACAGTCACTGCAAATTCGACACGTCTGCCTCTGCCCAGCGTATGTCACGATGACTTGTGTTTTAAAATCATCCAGTATGATGTACGACAGGATGGGCTATCGAAGTCATTTTGATTGGGTAACTGCCCTCAGGGAACCTGGCGTAGGCCCCCGACTCCCATTTTACCTGTTGGGCCACATGTATGACACCATACCTGTCGAAGGCCCGGCGAATTTCCACCTTTGTCGCCTCAAAAGGCACATTGCTCACTCTCACCCACGTTTACTGGCGAGAGACATCGACGAGCCATACACTCACCCCCAAGGACACTTCCATACTGAGATCTTGAAACTGTGCAACAAGTCCCTCGTACGTCTGTGCATATAGCAGTTTCACGAATATGCGATATGATCCATTTAATGCCACACCATGCAGATCTCTGTCGTTGATTCTCGCAGAATCAAGGGCAACAA
Organism: Cherax quadricarinatus; assembly: GCF_038502225.1. Classification (NCBI taxonomy): domain Eukaryota; kingdom Metazoa; phylum Arthropoda; class Malacostraca; order Decapoda; family Parastacidae; genus Cherax; species Cherax quadricarinatus. The sequence continues at coordinate 13,838 of NW_027198168.1, forward strand.
ATCTTGAGCCATCATAGGCGTGATTGACCCACGCACTAATTCTATACCCACACTGTTCACCCTACGACGAGCGCTAAAGACCATGGCGATCACTTGATTGTTTGCTTGGCAGTTGGCAGAGACGGAAAGATGACTTGGGCAGAAGAGGAAGAGGGCATGGAGGAATGTTGTGTGTCGTTGTTGGAGGTGTCGGGCGCCCCCTCGGGGGGAGGGGGCTTAGCCCTACGACAGAGCCTGCGGCGCAGATGATGACTGGTGATCTCCAGGAAGACTTGGAGCTCCCCCTGCAGGAAATGCTCAACACTTTACCGGATGAGCCGGCAGAGGTTTTATCCACTGTGGGGGAGGTTTCCCAGCTTGTTGCTGAGACCCTGGCACAGGAACCAGGTTTTGGGGACTGATGCTTTGCAAGTCCAGTGGGTGGAGGCTGAGATCCATGAGATTGGTGAGTGTGGAGATGGAGTTGAGGAGCTAGTCTAGGAAATGGGCAGGGGAATTGTCGGATGATGAGGTAAGAAGACGTGGGGGGATGTGGCTAGGACGGGGTTGAGGAGTGCACAGGTGAGGGAGTGGGGTCAGGAGGGAAGAATGAACGAGAGAAGTCGGGTATTTTCAAAGGAGGTCTGGGTAAGACCCAGAGGCATAGGGAAAAGCTCCATTTTTTGAAGCATTCAAGTGTCTAAATATTAATGTCAATGGCCTTTGGGCTGAAGTGAAGCATGCATGGGTGGAGAGTGTTCTGAGGTGTTTCGATATAGATTATGTGTTTCATTCTGGAACACAATTATAAGTATGGATGTGGGTTGTGGTTGAAAGGTTATAGGCTGTTTGTGGGTAGTTGAGTGAGGCTAAAAGGTGGGGTGGCAGTAGCAGTGAGGGAGTCCAGCCCCTTTTGTGTCATAGCATGGAAAGAGGGGGGGAAAAGCTGGTGGTGCAGGTGGATGGGGTCTGGGGGGAGGTCCAGGCATGTTTTCTGGGTGTTTATATGCTGGCAGACGGCCTTAGTCGAGTAAAGGTGGATTTTGTGAGGGACGTTTTGTTATATTTTTTTATGGGGTTTGCCCATGGCTGCAGTCCTGGGAGGAGACTGGAACTGTGTAATCAGGAATAAGGATGTGGAATCGCGAGGGGCAGGTTGTGTGCTTGGGGTATTATGGGATGCACTGTGGGATGCGGGGGTCTATGATGTGGTGGGAGGTGATGGGTGGAGGGTAGATCACACGTTTGTCAGAAGGGGCTATGCTGAGAGATTGGATAGAATATATGTAACTCAGGGGCTTACGATCGAGTGGATACAGACTGTCAACATCGGGTTTTTGGGCCACTGAGCGGACATGGTGGAACTGGTGTGGAATGGTATGGTTAGACGTTACCCAGGTTATTGGAAAATGAATGTGCGGCTACTTACTGGAGAGGGGGAGGGACACAGTCTTTCAGGGACTGGTGGGAACCTTTCTGGGAGGCAAGGGATCAAGGGGTGGGCATGTTGGATTGGTGGGAGTCGAGGGGTAAGCCGGGGATTATGGCATATTATAAGACTAAGGGCCTGAGAGGTAGGTTGACTGACATACAAAATGAGCGTTTCGATGCTATACGTGTCAGGGGGGGATTGGAGGAGGTGTTTCTGGGTGACAGGCCCTCAGGTTGTGTTTTGTGCAGGTTTCGGGAAAGGCAGCAAGTGACTACGATATTGAATTTAGAGGTGTGTATGGGTGTGGGGTATATTGGAGGGGGCAGGTGCTCTGTGCAATGGAAAGCATGAGCAACTATGTGGATTACTGGTTTGTGGAGAAATTTAGGAGGGGAGTGGGCAGGTACCGGAAGGGGGTGTATTAGGTGTTGGGATTCTAAATGCTTTAGGTGAAGAGGAGTGAAAGGAGCTCTGGGAAGGGATTAGTGAGAGGAAGGTGGAGGAGGCTGTGACTGGTATGAGACGAGGAAAGGCACCTGGGACTGATGGGATACCTAAGAATTTTTATCTGGCACATTGGGATTGCATAAAGCATTGTCTGGTGGCGTTGTTAAATTGTATGAAGGATAAGGGTGTGTTAGGTACGACGCAGGGTACAGGGGTTGTTGTTTTGGTACCTAAATAGGGGGAGGAGGACACTGAGTGTGTATTGGGCAATTTCCCTTATGTGTTCAGATTACAAAATTTTTGCGAAAGTCTTAGGTAACATGATGAAGAGGGTGATTGGTTTGGTTATACATCGGGGACAGTTTGGAATACCTTGAAGGAGCATGCGTGAGGGACATGGACGAATTAGGGATTTTTTTTCGAGGCCTTCGGGGGGAGGGGTATTTTGAGGATAGATTGGAAAGAGGCGTATGACTGTGTGGATAGGGAGATGTTGAGGGTTATTTTGTCGAAACAGGTGTTTGGGGAGGAGGGTGTGAGGTGGGTCACTACGTTGTATTCGTCATCCTTGGAAAGGGTTCAGGTGAATGGCAGGTTGGGTTTCCTGGTGTGGATGGAGAGGGGTTTGAGACAGGGATATCTGCTGTGCTGTCTCAGATTCTCTTTGCATGTATGCAGAGTCCCTTTTTTAGGCTTATTGAGGTCGGAGTGGAGGCAAAGGGTGAGGGGGGGGAGCTAGTGGTGCGGGGATTGTGTGTTATATGGACGACACAATGGTTTTGGTGGGAGGGGAGGAAGGTTTGTGAAACGTGGGGAGAGTGATTGAGCTCTTTGGAATGGCAATGGGAATGAGAGTTAATGGAGTGAAGTCGAGGTTGTTGGAGTTAGGTTCTTGGGGAGGGGGGGAATGTGGGCGAGGCGTATGGGTGGATAGACTTAAGATCTGTGGGGTCGTATACTTGGCAGATGTCCAGGAGGCACAGAGGGTGAATTCGGAGGTGGTTGTCGGCAGGGCTTTGGGTAGGCTTGGAGGTTTGAGGGCCGGGGAAGTTACTTTGCAACAGAGGGTGGTGATGGTGAACACTCTTGTTTTTAGCAAGGTGTGGGGTGTGGTGGAGGTGTATTCTTTGAGGTCAGTTGATATTGTGGAACTACAGAGGAGGGTCTTACGATATGTATGGGGTTATGGGAGGTCGTGGTTAAGGAGGGAGGTTGTGATGACTAACGTTCAGCAGGGTGCCTTATTCCTCATCCCTTTGGGGTCTCGAGCGAAGGCTGTCTGTGTGAAAAAGTGCTTACTCAGGGCGGGTGGGAAGAGGGGTAAACGGGTAGGGGAGGTCATGACTGATATACAGAAATGGTGGGGGGGGGGGAGGGAAGGAGTTGTTGGTGTGCGAGGATATGCTGCGTTTTCTGCTAGTGGTTCGGGATGCGAGGAAGATAAAGGTGAGATGTTGGGAGAGGGCGAGTAGCCATACAGAGATGGTACAGGGTGTAAGCTCTTATCCAATGTATGATTGGATATGGGTACGGGAACGCTGTGGGGAAGAGGAGACGGCGTTCCACGCAGTTTATTTTTGCAAATCCTTGGGGATTGTAAGCATGTGGTTAGTGAGGGTTTTCCATCTGTGGGGAGGGGTAACATTTCGTCACTGAAGGCTTTGACTTTTGATGTAGGTGGAGTTCCTAAGGACGTCAGGAGGGCTGTCATGTATGTAGTGGCATATTTTTTGTTTGTTTCTTGGGGTATGAGGGAGGTTGGGGGTGTTTGTAGGGTGAGGGTGCTTGCAGCATGCGTCTACAGGACACTTTGTAGGAATAGACATATATATATATGGGAGGAAGTGGATGATCAGGTTTCCTGAAGGATATCGCAGCCTGATGGTGAACGGTTTACTTCAGTTAGGGGTGGGGTAGACCTGATAAGGACTGGACTCCCCGGTTTTGTTTTTTTTATCTGATAGGTTAGGTATTAGTAGTGTTTAAGGTATAATTGGGTGGGGCGTATACATACGTCTAGACGTGGGGCTTAGGGGTGTACGTGATTGTGGCGTGCGGAATGGCGGAAGCGTGTGTGCCGGGAGGGGGGGTGAGCTATGGTTATACTTTTCTGCATCCCTGTGGGGCTTATGCCTACTTTTAGTTTTCATTGTTGTTTAATGTTTTATAATGCTTTTCTGGTTTCTGGTTTTATCTTTTGTATTACTTTTGTACAGTGTTTAGTATGTACAGGCAAACATGTATCTTTTGCTATTTTATTTTATATTTCTGTTTTACTATATGTAGTAATGTCATGTAGCTTTTTTTTACATGTGTCGATCATAGGAACCTATAACGTGTTTTATTTATAGGTTGTCCTGTGTGTTATTATTCTATTTGCCATGTATGTCAGATGTTGTTTTATTCCCGTGATGTTTGTGTGACTCTTGCATGTTTTCAAAGGTAGCGTTTGTATATATTTTATGTTTTGTAGCATAAGTATAATAGACACATGTGCAACTCTTGGGTATCTTTATCGTATTCTATTCAAGATTGATGGACTGACCACATTGACTCAAGGCTGAGGGACTGATTACCTCATTCTCCTCCTGTTCTCCAAGTTTCTCCTTTGTATGGACTGATGAAGCCACTGTGTGGCGAAACGTTTCCTCAATAAAGATACCCAAGAGTTGCACATGTGTCTAATTCAACAACATGTCGGTTCTCTGAACTATTCATCTACAAGCATAAGTATAGTTGTGGATAAAAAGGCTTCAAGGAAAAATATTTGGATTTCTTCCTGAAGCCGTTTGAATATTCCACTTCCCCTACCACCCCGTGTTTTAACATATTTTTTTTTTACCAATAATAATATTTTATTACATAATATGGTACAGAAGATTTAAGAGATACATTGTTGATATAAAGGTGGCATATACGGTACATGTTGTTACGTGTGTATCACCGATTATAAGGCGAAAATCTCATCCAGCTCCTCAGAGCTGGGGCGTGTGCCCAAAATACAGCAGGCATTACCCCTTTGAACAGCCGCACTGAGCCGCTGGAACAGAAAACTAGCTGCCCTGGGATCCCTAGTTACCCTGATGAGTCTTTTTCCCAGCTCCTTAAGGAATTTAGATGCACTCTTTCCCCATGAGCCAAGGGTCTCTGAGCCTATGGGAACAAACATATAATGATGGGCAAGTTCTCCATATTTTCTAGACTTTTGGGACTCCCTGAAGCTGGCAGCTGCCCCTCCTTCCTCCCTGGTGTATTGGAGATAGGTATCAGCCAAGGTAGATGCACATGTATAGTCCCACACCACCTGCTTCCCATCTGTCCAGGCTTGAAGGGTGATACCATCTGGACGCTTCTGGCTGCCATCAGATCTGCATAGTTGGGGTGGCTCCCTTACTGCTGGGCATCCAGCTGTTGTGAGGCTCCTCTTGATAATGTTATTAACCTCCTCATGTCTTGCAATCTTTCCCTCGGATTTACGGCACACAAGACCATGGTACCCGAATCGGTCTGCTGCTTCACTGCCACAAATACACCTGTGTTCGGCGAGAATAGGGGCGGCAAGTCGAAGGGCAACACCGATGCGGATGGTCTGTGGGTCGAGGCGTGTGCCAAGGCTGGAGTTGGGAACAGCCAACAGAAAGTCCCCAGCATGAGGGGCTCTCACTGCCAGGAGGCGGGCTCTATCCTTCCCTGACACACTCTGAAGCATTGTTGAGGCTATATTTTCCACTATTGGACCATCCCAGTGCGATTGTTTGTAGTTGTTGGGGGGAGCAGGTCTGGTTTCAGAGCCCGTTAGATTATCCCAGATCATTGCTCCGTCAATGAATTTTTGGTCCTGGACTCCAATCTTGTCCCTAAGATGTTCAGGGAGAATCGCTGCTACAAGCTCTCTGGATGCAATACACGAGGACAGAAAAGCAGGTAACGCAATCTGTGATGACTTGCGGACACCAATGCCTCCTAGTCTGACTGGAAGTGTAGCTTGGTTCCACTGCCCGTCTTCTAGAGTAAGGTTAAGTACTTTCGTAAAAATCTGCCTCAGAATACTGTCATATTCGTGCAGTATAGGGTTATCATATGAAGGTGCACATCTTAGGAAATATGTCAACCTGGGCAGACTCAAGCACTTTGTGAGAAGGTACAAGGCATCGTGGGTGTCCAGATTGCCTATTCGTTGTTCCATTCTCCTTAACTCTTCCAATTTCTTTCTGAGAATTGTGTCAATGGCATTGCTTCCCAGAGGTGCTCCTAGCAAGACACTATTTGTGGGGGCAATGACTGCTGCTCCTGGTAGTTTTGATCTCACTGCATTTATCACTTGTTGACTGACTGAGATGATTTCACATTTGGATGGATTCAGGATGAGACCCATTTCCTGTCCCCGTGTCATTACCTGTGTAAGGTCATGTAGGAGGGACTCTTTTGTACCTGCTTGCCATGTACCAGATGTTTGCTAGTGTGATTTCCCTAACTCATATACCCTCCAGATACATTTAGCATGGTATATATATATATATATATATATATATATATATATATATATATATATATATATATATATATATATATATATATATATATATATATATATATGTCGTGCCGAATAGGCAGAACTTGCGATCTTGGCTTAAATAGCAACGCTCATCTTGCCATATAGGACAAGTGAAAATTTGTGTATGCAATAATTTCGCCAAAATCATTCTGAACCTAACGAAAAAAATATATTTCACTGTGTTTGTTTAGTATTAAATTATTGTAAACAAATCTAAAATATATTTAGTTGGGTTAGGCTAAAATAAATTGTTCTTGTTATAATAAGGTTAGGTAAGTTTTCTAAATTCTTTTGGAGCAAAATTATTTTTACATTAACATTAAGAAAAAAATATATCTTTAAACGTATAAGAGAAAATTTTAGAAAGGACTTAATTTTAAATGAGTTCTTGCTAATTGACAAGTTTTACATATTCGGCACGACATATATATATATATATATATATAGGTAGTAGGTTGGTAGACAGCAACCACCCAGGGAAGTACTACCGTCCTGCCAGATGACTGTGAAACAAAAACCTGTAACTGTTTTGCATGATGGTAGGATTGCTGGTTTCTTTTTCTGTCTCATAAACACGCTAGATAACAGGGATATCTTGCTACTCCTACTTACACTTTGGTCACACTTCACAGACACGCACATGCATATATATATATACATACATCTAGGTTTTTCTCCTTTTTCTAAATAGCTCTTGTTCTTTTTTATTTCTTCTATTGTCCATGGGGAAGTGGAAAAGAATCTTTCCTCCGTAAGCCATGCGTGTCGTATGAGGCGACTAAAATGCCGGGAGCAATGGGCTAGTAACCCCTTCTCCTGTATACATTTACTAAAAAAGAGAAGAAGAAAAACTTTATAAAACTGGGATGCTTAAATGTGCGTGGATGTAGTGCGGATGACAAGAAACAGATGATTGCTGATGTTATGAATGAAAAGAAGTTGGATGTCCTGGCTCTAAGCGAAACAAAGCTGAAGGGGGTAGGAGAGTTTCAGTGGGGGGAAATAAATGGGATTAAATCTGGAGTATCTGAGAGAGTTAGAGCAAAGGAAGGGGTAGCAGTAATGTTAAATGATCAGTTATGGAAGGAGAAAAGAGAATATGAATGTGTAAATTCAAGAATTATGTGGATTAAAGTAAAGGTTGGATGCGAGAAGTGGGTCATAATAAGCGTGTATGCACCTGGAGAAGAGAGGAATGCAGAGGAGAGAGAGAGATTTTGGGAGATGTTAAGTGAATGTATAGGAGCCTTTGAACCAAGTGAGAGAGTAATTGTGGTAGGGGACCTGAATGCTAAAGTAGGAGAAACTTTTAGAGAGGGTGTGGTAGGTAAGTTTGGGGTGCCAGGTGTAAATGATAATGGGAGCCCTTTGATTGAACTTTGTATAGAAAGGGGTTTAGTTATAGGTAATACATATTTTAAGAAAAAGAGGATAAATAAGTATACACGATATGATGTAGGGCGAAATGACAGTAGTTTGTTGGATTATGTATTGGTAGATAAAAGACTGTTGAGTAGACTTCAGGATGTACATGTTTATAGAGGGGCCACAGATATATCAGATCACTTTCTAGTTGTAGCTACACTGAGAGTAAAAGGTAGATGGGATACAAGGAGAATAGAAGCATCAGGGAAGAGAGAGGTGAAGGTTTATAAACTAAAAGAGGAGGCAGTTAGGGTAAGATATAAACAGCTATTGGAGGATAGATGGGCTAATGAGAGCATAGGCAATGGGGTCGAAGAGGTATGGGGTAGGTTTAAAAATGTAGTGTTAGAGTGTTCAGCAGAAGTTTGTGGTTACAGGAAAGTGGGTGCAGGAGGGAAGAGGAGCGATTGGTGGAATGATGATGTAAAGAGAGTAGTAAGGGAGAAAAAGTTAGCATATGAGAAGTTTTTACAAAGTAGAAGTGATGCAAGGAGGGAAGAGTATATGGAGAAAAAGAGAGAGGTTAAGAGAGTGGTGAAGCAATGTAAAAAGAGAGCAAATGAGAGAGTGGGTGAGATGTTATCAACAAATTTTGTTGAAAATAAGAAAAAGTTTTGGAGTGAGATTAACAAGTTAAGAAAGCCTAGAGAACAAATGGATTTGTCAGTTAAAAATAGGAGAGGAGAGTTATTAAATGGAGAGTTAGAGGTATTGGGAAGATGGAGGGAATATTTTGAGGAATTGTTAAATGTTGATGAAGATAGGGAAGCTGTGATTTCGTGTATAGGGCAAGGAGGAATAACATCTTGTAGGAGTGAGGAAGAGCCAGTTGTGAGTGTGGGGGAAGTTCGTGAGGCAGTAGGTAAAATGAAAGGGGGTAAGGCAGCCGGGATTGATGGGATAAAGATAGAAATGTTAAAAGCAGGTGGGGATATAGTTTTGGAGTGGTTGGTGCAATTATTTAATAAATGTATGGAAGAGGGTAAGGTACCTAGGGATTGGCAGAGAGCATGCATAGTTCCTTTGTATAAAGGCAAAGGGGATAAAAGAGAGTGCAAAAATTATAGGGGGATAAGTCTGTTGAGTGTACCTGGTAAAGTGTATGGTAGAGTTATAATTGAAAGAATTAAGAGTAAGACGGAGAATAGGATAGCAGATGAACAAGGAGGCTTTAGGAAAGGTAGGGGGTGTGTGGACCAGGTGTTTACAGTGAAACATATAAGTGAACAGTATTTAGATAAGGCTAAAGAGGTCTTTGTGGCATTTATGGATTTGGAAAAGGCGTATGACAGGGTGGATAGGGGGGCAATGTGGCAGATGTTGCAAGTGTATGGTGTAGGAGGTAGGTTACTGAAAGCAGTGAAGAGTTTTTACGAGGATAGTGAGGCTCAAGTTAGAGTATGTAGGAAAGAGGGAAATTTTTTCCCAGTAAAAGTAGGCCTTAGACAAGGATGTGTGATGTCACCGTGGTTGTTTAATATATTTATAGATGGGGTTGTAAGAGAAGTAAATGCGAGGGTCTTGGCAAGAGGCGTGGAGTTAAAAGATAAAGAATCACACACAAAGTGGGAGTTGTCACAGCTGCTCTTTGCTGATGACACTGTGCTCTTGGGAGATTCTGAAGAGAAGTTGCAGAGATTGGTGGATGAATTTGGTAGGGTGTGCAAAAGAAGAAAATTAAAGGTGAATACAGGAAAGAGTAAGGTTATGAGGATAACAAAAAGATTAGGTGATGAAAGATTGAATATCAGATTGGAGGGAGAGAGTATGGAGGAGGTGAACGTATTCAGATATTTGGGAGTGGACGTGTCAGCGGATGGGTCTATGAAAGATGAGGTGAATCATAGAATTGATGAGGGAAAAAGAGTGAGTGGTGCACTTAGGAGTCTGTGGAGACAAAGAACTTTGTCCTTGGAGGCAAAGAGGGGAATGTATGAGAGTATAGTTTTACCAACGCTCTTATATGGGTGTGAAGCGTGGGTGATGAATGTTGCAGCGAGGAGAAGGCTGGAGGCAGTGGAGATGTCATGTCTGAGGGCAATGTGTGGTGTGAATATAATGCAGAGAATTCGTAGTTTGGAAGTTAGGAGGAGGTGCGGGATTACCAAAACTGTTGTCCAGAGGGCTGAGGAAGGGTTGTTGAGGTGGTTCGGACATGTAGAGAGAATGGAGCGAAACAGAATGACTTCAAGAGTGTATCAGTCTGTAGTGGAAGGAAGGCGGGGTAGGGGTCGGCCTAGGAAGGGTTGGAGGGAGGGGGTAAAGGAGGTTTTGTGTGCGAGGGGCTTGGACTTCCAGCAGGCATGCATGAGCGTGTTTGATAGGAGTGAATGGAGACAAATGGTTTTTAATACTTGACGTGCTGTTGGAGTGTGAGCAAAGTAACATTTATGAAGGGATTCAGGGAAACCGGCAGGCCGGACTTGAGTCCTGGAGATGGGAAGTACAGTGCCTGCACTCTGAAGGAGGGGTGTTAATGTTGCAGTTTAAAAACTGTAGTGTAAAGCACCCTTCTGGCAAGACAGTGATGGAGTGAATGATGGTGAAAGTTTTTCTTTTTCGGGCCACCCTGCCTTGGTGGGAATCGGCCAGTGTGATAATAAAAAAAAAAAATACATACACACACACACACACACACACACACACACACACACACGAGTATGCACAGATAAGGAGGGAGGCCCAGCGACAGTATGAAAACGACATAGCATCGAAAGTCAAATCTGACCCGAAACTGCTGTATAGCCACATTAGGAGGAAGACAACAGTCAAGGACCAGGTGATAAGGCTGAGGAAAGAAGGTGGAGAACTCACAAGAAACGATCAAGAGGTATGTGAGGAGCTCAACACGAGATTTAAGGAAGTATTTACAGTAGAGACAGGAAGGACTCTGGGGGGACAGACCAGATGGGGACACCAGCAAGGAATACACCAACAAGTGTTGGACGACATACATACAGATGAGGAGGAGGTGAAGAAACTGCTAAGGGACATCGATACCTCAAAGGCAATGGGACCAGACAACATCTCTCCGTGGGTCCTTAGAGAGGGAGCAGATATGTTGTGCGTGCCACTTACCACAATCTTCAACACATCCCTGGAAACTGGGCAACTACCTGAGGTATGGAAGACGGCAAATGTAGTTCCCATTTTCAAAAAAGGAGACAGAAAAGAGGCACTAAACTATAGACCTGTGTCATTGACGTGTATAGTATGCAAAATTATGGAGAAGATTATCAGGAGGAGAGTGGTGGAGCACCTGGAACGGAACAGGAGTATAAATGTCAACCAGCACGGATTCACGGAAGGCAAATCCTGTGTCACAAACCTTCTGGAGTTTTATGATAAAATAACAGAAGTAAGACAAGAGAGAGAGGGGTGGGTTGGTTGCATCTTCTCGGACTGCAAGAAGGCCTTTGACACAGTTCCTCACAAGAGATTAGTGCAGAAGCTAGAGCATCAGGTGCATATAACAGGAAGGGCACTGCAATGGATCAGAGAATACCTGACAGGGAGGCAACAACGAGTCATGGTACGTATTACAAAAAAGTAATTTTTAAATGAAGATAAGATTTACTTTTGTAATAAAGAGTTCGGGATACATAAATACACACATTAAAATCAATTAATCTTTAATATATAAAAATCAACTATCTTTGGTCTAGAGGTATTTGAACTATGATAATAATAATATGTACATGTTACTATAATAAATTATAATCAGCATTTTACTAAAATATAATTAATAACCCTACACAGGGTACAACTCTTGACACTACTGTCACTATATATATATATCTCTATGCTAAAACAATAAATTATAAATAACATTTTTATAATAATAAATTACAATCAACTGCCTCTCACGACACGAAGTCAGTCACACGACACTGTTCAGTGTACACTACAACCAGGCCATCTTCAGTGTCCCACGACACCCTTTTCATCTCAGTGTTCCACTACGGTCCTGTGCATATCTCAGTGTTCCACTCCATCGTACGTCCCTCAGTGTCACACTACGGTCCTGGCCCAGTTCAGTGTAACACTCCAACCTTTTCTTCATGTAATGTCCCACTAAACAGCATCTGACGACTCCGGCCCACAGTTGATCAACGTAGACGGTGAGTCCACAGACATCACCGGTAGTCCAGTAAATCCTCTCCAAAGGCGGTTGACACACCGCTAGCCGAACACCATGCTGCAAGCTCACTGAATGCGGCCGTCAAGTAACTGAGGCCAACAGACTCAGTGAGCTGCGGTGAGCGGTTCTTCTAACGCCAGTAGATAGGTACGATTCGGTGGTCAGGTACCTACTGCATAGACGTGTACCCTGAGGAGTTCAGGTACTTAATGTTGAAGCCAGTAGACGTGTACCCTTCGGTGGTCAGGTACCTACTGCTTAGGTGTGTACAGCGAGGCGCTCAGGTACATAATATTTCTAAAGCCAGTAGACGTGTACCCTTCGGTGGTCAGGTACCTACTGCTTAGGTGTGTACAGCGAGGCGCTCTGGTACATACTGTTACTAAAGCCAGTAGACGTGTACCCTTCGGTGGTCAGGTACTTACTGCTTAGGTGTGTACAGCGAGGCGCTCAGGTACATAATATTTCTAAAACCAGTAGACGTGTACCCTTCGGTGGTCAGGTACCTACTGCTTAGGTGTGTACCGTGAGGCACTCAGGCTCTTACTGCTCTAAGGCCGGCTCAGCAGCCCCCACATTGGGTTTGATGACGCACCCAGTGGTACTGCCGGCCGGCAGGTTAACTATTTAACCGCTAGTTTGGCAGGGGCCGCAACAGTACGTAATGATGTATCACAGTGGGCACCTGTGACGAGCGGGGTCCCACAGGGGTCGGTCCTAGGACCAGTGCTATTTTTGGTATATGTGAACGACATGACGGAAGGGTTAGACTCAGAAGTGTCCCTGTTTGCAGATGATGTGAAGTTAATGAGGAGAATTAAATCTGATGAGGACCAGGCAGGACTTCAAAGAGACCTGGACAGACTGGACACCTGGTCCAGCAAATGGCTTCTCGAATTTAATCCTGCCAAATGCAAAGTCATGAAGATAGGGGAAGGGCACAGAAGTCCACAGACAGAGTATAGGCTAGGTGGCCAAAGACTGCAAACCTCACTCAAGGAGAAAGATCTTGGGGTGAGTATAACACCGAGCATGTCTCCGGAAGCACACATCAATCAGATAACTGCTGCAGCATATGGGCGCCTGGCAAACCTGAGAACAGCATTCCGATACCTTAGTAAGGAATCATTCAGGACACTGTACACCGTGTATGTCAGGCCCATACTGGAGTATGCAGCACCTGTTTGGAACCCGCACTTGATAAAGCACGTCAAGAAACTAGAGAAAGTACAAAGGTTTGCGACAAGGTTAGTTCCAGAGCTAAGGGGAATGTCCTATGAAGAAAGATTAAGGGAAATCGGCCTGACGACACTGGAGGACAGGAGGGTCAGGGGAGACATGATAACGACATATAAAATACTGCGTGGAATAGACAAGGTGGACAAAGACAGGATGTTCCAGGGAGGGGACACAGAAACAAGAGGCCACAATTGGAAGTTGAAGACACAAATGAGTCAGAGAGATAGTAGGAAGTATTTCTTCAGTCATAGAGTTGTAAGGCAGTGGAATAGCCTAGAAAACGACGTAGTGGAGGCAGGAACCATACACAGTTTTAAGACGAGGTTTGATAAAGCTCATGGAGCGGGGAGAGAGAGGGCCTAGTGGCAACCGGTGAAGAGGCGGGGCCTGGAGCTATGACTCGACCCCTGCAACCACAAATAGGTGAGTACACACACATACACAC
>NW_027198168.1:30000-48688 GCF_038502225.1 Cherax quadricarinatus
CAGATTACGTTATTTCACAGAGTACGTTATTTCACAGAGTACGTTATTTAACAGAGTACGTTATTTCACAGCATACGTTATTTCACAGAGTACGTTATTTCACAGAGTACGTTATTTCACAGAGTACGTTATTTCACAGAGTACGTTATTTCACAGAGTACGTTATTTCACAGAGTACGTTATTTCACAGAGTACGTTATTTCACAGAGTACGTTATTTCACAGAGTACGTTATTTCACAGAGTACGTTATTTCACAGAGTACGTTATTTCACAGAGTACGTTATTTCACAGAGTACGTTATTTCACAGAGTACGTTATTTCACAGAGTACGTTATTTCAGCGTACGTTTTTTTTTCTACTGGCACATGATCACTTTTTCCAAATGGGTTTAATAGGTTATGTTGGAAATTTCTTCCCCTGTTCAAGTAAACACTAAATCTAATATTAACGGTGTGTTGCTGTGTCTCACTTTCGGTGTGTTGCTGTGTCTCACTGTCGGTGTGTTGCTGTGTCTCGCTGTCGGTGTGTTGCTGTGTCTCACTGACGGTGTGTTGCTGTGTCTCACTGTCGTTGTGTTGCTGTGTTTCACTGACGGTGTGTTGCTATGTCTCACTGACGGTGTGTTGCTGTGTCTCACTGTCGTTGTGTTGCTGTGCTTCACTGACGGTGTGTTGGTGTGTCTCACTGACGGTGTGTTGCTGTGTCTCACCGTCGGTGTGTTGCTGTGTCTCACTGACGGTGTGTTGCTGTGTCTCACTGACGGTGTGTTGCTGTGTCTCACTGACGGTGTGTTGCTGTGTCTCACTGACGGTGTGTTGCTGTGTCTCACTGACGGTGTGTTGCTGTGTCTCACTGACGGTGTGTTGGTGTGTCTCACTGACGGTGTGTTGCTGTGTCTCACCGTCGGTGTGTTGCTGTGTCTCACTGACGGTGTGTTGCTGTGTCTCACTGACGGTGTGTTGCTGTGTCTCACTGACGGTGTGTTGCTGTGTCTCACTGACGGTGTGTTGCTGTGTCTCACTGACGGTGTGTTGCTGTGTCTCACTGACGGTGTGTTGCTGTGTCTCACTGACGGTGTGTTGCTGTGTCTCACTGACGGTGTGTTGCTGTGTCTCACTGACGGTGTGTTGCTGTGTCTCACCGTCGGTGTGTTGCTGTGTCTCACTGACGGTGTGTTGCTGTGTCTCACTGACGGTGTGTTGCTGTGTCTCACTGACGGTGTGTTGCTGTGTCTCACCGTCGGTGTGTTGCTGTGTCTCACTGTCGTTGTGTTGCTGTGTCTCACCGACGGTGTGTTGCTGTGTCTCACTGACGGTGTGTTGCTGTGTCTCACTGACGGTGTGTTGCTGTGTCTCACTGACGGTGTGTTGCTGTGTCTCACTCACTGTGTGTTGCTGTGTCTCACTGACGGTGTGTTGCTGTGTCTCACTGACGGTGTGTTGCTGTGTCTCACTGACGGTGTGTTGCTGTGTCTCACTGACGGTGTGTTGCTGTGTCTCACTGACGGTGTGTTGCTGTGTCTCACTGACGGTGTGTTGCTGTGTCTCACTGACGGTGTGTTGCTGTGTCTCACTGACGGTGTGTTGCTGTGTCTCACTGACGGTGTGTTGCTGTGTCTCACTGACGGTGTGTTGCTGTGTCTCACTGACGGTGTGTTGCTGTGTCTCACTGACGGTGTGTTGCTGTGTCTCACTGACGGTGTGTTGCTGTGTCTCACTGACGGTGTGTTGCTGTGTCTCACTGACGGTGTGTTGCTGTGTCTCACTGACGGTGTGTTGCTGTGTCTCACTGACGGTGTGTTGCTGTGTCTCACTGACGGTGTGTTGCTGTGTCTCACTGACGGTGTGTTGCTGTGTCTCACTGACGGTGTGTTGCTGTGTCTCACTGACGGTGTGTTGCTGTGTCTCACTGACGGTGTGTTGCTGTGTCTCACTGACGGTGTGTTGCTGTGTCTCACTGACGGTGTGTTGCTGTGTCTCACTGACGGTGTGTTGCTGTGTCTCACTGACGGTGTGTTGCTGTGTCTCACTCACGGTGTGTTGCTGTGTCTCACTCACGGTGTGTTGCTGTCTCACTGACGGTGTGTTGCTGTGTCTCACTGACGGTGTGTTGCTGTGTCTCACTGACGGTGTGTTGCTGTGTCTCAATGACGGTGTGTTGCTGTGTCTCACTCACGGTGTGTTGCTGTGTCTCACTCACGGTGTGTTGCTGTGTCTCACTCACGGTGTGTTGCTGTGTCTCACTGACGGTGTGTTGCTGTGTCTCACTGACGGTGTGTTGCTGTGTCTCACTGACGGTGTGTTGCTGTGTCTCACTAACGGTGTGTTGCTGTGTCTCACTGACGGTGTGTTGCTGTGTCTCACTGACGGTGTGTTGCTGTGTCTCACTGACGGTGTGTTGCTGTGTCTCACTGACGGTGTGTTGCTGTGTCTCACTGACGGTGTGTTGCTGTGTCTCACTGACGGTGTGTTGCTGTGTCTCACTCACGGTGTGTTGCTGTGTCTCACTCACGGTGTGTTGCTGTCTCACTGACGGTGTGTTGCTGTGTCTCACTGACGGTGTGTTGCTGTGTCTCACTGACGGTGTGTTGCTGTGTCTCAATGACGGTGTGTTGCTGTGTCTCACTCACGGTGTGTTGCTGTGTCTCACTGACGGTGTGTTGCTGTGTCTCACTGACGGTGTGTTGCTGTGTCTCACTGACGGTGTGTTGCTGTGTCTCACTGACGGTGTGTTGCTGTGTCTCACTCACGGTGTGTTGCTGTGTCTCACTGACGGTGTGTTGCTGTGTCTCACTCACGGTGTGTTGCTGTGTCTCACTCACGGTGTGTTGCTGTCTCACTGACGGTGTGTTGCTGTGTCTCACTGACGGTGTGTTGCTGTGTCTCACTGACGGTGTGTTGCTGTGTCTCAATGACGGTGTGTTGCTGTGTCTCACTCACGGTGTGTTGCTGTGTCTCACTCACGGTGTGTTGCTGTGTCTCACTGACGGTGTGTTGCTGTGTCTCACTGACGGTGTGTTGCTGTGTCTCACTGACGGTGTGTTGCTGTGTCTCACTCACGGTGTGTTGCTGTGTCTCACTGACGGTGTGTTGCTGTGTCTCACTCACGGTACATTGCTGCCTCTCATTCTTGTTGCTTCATTAAGAATATACATTAGTACACAAAAAAAGCATAATACTTAGGAAATCTGTCGACTATTTATCCACAGTCCCACCTTCATATTCTGCCTAATTTATTTCTATGTAGTAGGTTGGTAGACAGCAACCACCCAGGGAAGTACTACCGTCCTGCCAGATGACTGTGAAACAGAAACCTGTAACTGTTTTGCATGATGGTAGGATTGCTGGTTTCTTTTTCTGTCTCATAAACACGCTAGATAACAGGGATATCTTGCTACTCCTACTTACACTTTGGTCACACTTCACAGACACGCACATGCATATATATATATATATATATATATATATATATATATATATATATATATATATATATATATATATATATATATATATATATATATATATATATACATACATCTAGGTTTTTCTCCTTTTTCTAAATAGCTCTTGTTCTTCTTTCTTTCTTCTATTGTCCATGGGGAAGTGGAAGGCTTTAGGAAAGGTAGGGGGTGTGTGGACCAGGTGTTTACAGTGAAACATGTAAGTGAACAGTATTTAGATAAGGTTAAAGAGGTCTTTGTGGCATTTATGGATTTGGAAAAGGAGTATGACAGGGTCGATAGGGGGGCAATGTCGCAAATGTTGCAAGTGTATGGTGTAGGAGGTAGGTTACTGAAAGCAGTGAAGAGTTTTTATGAGGATAGTGAGGCTCAAGTTAGAGTATGTAGGAAAGAGGGAAATTATTTCCCAGTAAAAGTAGGCCTTAGACAAGGATGTGTGATGTCACCGTGGTTGTTTAATATATTTATAGATGGGATTGTAAGAGAAGTAAATGCGAGGGTCTTGGCAAGAGGCCTGGAGTTAAAAGATAAAGAATCACACATAAAGTGGGAGGTGTCACAGTTGCTCTTTGCTGATGACACTGTGCTCTTGGGAGATTCTGAAGAGAAGTTGCAGAGATTGGTGGATGGAGATGGGAAGTACAGTGCCTGCACTCTGAAGGAGGGGTGTTAATGTTGCAGTTTAAAAACTGCAGTGTAAAGCACCCTAATGGCAAGACAGTGATGGAGTGAATTATAGTGAAAGTTTTTCTTTTTCGGGCCACCCTGCCTTGGTGGGAATCGGCCAGTGTGATAATATTAAATAATGATAATAGTTAGAATCTCTAAGTACAATAACTTTTTTCTTTTCACAGTCACTTTTCATCAATGGTTCTCACTGGATATTATTGTGTAATCTCTAATTTACCTTTAGATTTCTTCTCTATCTCCAGTATTACTAGAGGTGCGTTATATACATTTGTTACTGAAAGTTTCTCATCATTATTTTGTAATATTATCTCTAAGATTTCAACAATTTCAGTATTTTGAATTTCAACTTCCATAGCTTTAAGTAAGTGTTTTAAAAATATTTCCATTCCTCCTCCTCCTTTCTTTCTTATTTAGTCTCTTCCCTTCATTCAGTAATTTCAGTCAATTTCAACCTCCTTTAAAATATACTTTTCAAGTTTGGTTTTAGCTAGACAAACTATATCAGATTTTTATTTATTTATTTCTTATATCCCTTAGTTCTAATGTTTTTGAGATTACTCCAGCTATGTTAGCTAGTGTAAAAACATCTCAGAAACATGTTATTCTCACTATTACTCTTTTCCCATGTCTTAACATAATTATGTTTGAGAAATCACTTGATGGGTCGGTATGACCGTGTTACTCAACACACAAACTCTACTCTTCTTCTAGCCTCACTCGGCCTCTTAGCTGTTTTTACAAAATCTTTGAATTTCACTCTGTTCTCCAGTGATATATTGTTTAATTTGCTAATGATTGTAACCCTTGAATTCCTTAATGTTTTTAGTTTTTTAACACTTATTCTTGTACTTAATATCTGTAAATGTTACTTTCAGTGGCCCATCTTTGTCTTTCTCATATTTTCCAATACTCTATCCGCAACGTCCCTCAATAAATTAAGAGTTGTTTCCAATCTCGTTTTTAATTTCTTGGCGAATGTTGCGTCTGTCAGTTCGATCTCTGTGTTTTCACTAGTGAATTTCGGAAAACTGTCTTCAATATTAGATTTATTTTCTTTCAGACTTCCTCTCCTTCTCTAAGCTATTATTGACATTTTCAGATATATCTTGCGCTACACGTAGCTGCAGCTGCTGCTCTAATTCTAGCTTATGCTTAGTTATTCCTGCCTAACTATCTTGTAATTTATTTCCGTATTATACCAAGCCTGTACTTTCCTTTTCAACATCTCTCTTCATTCTAAGACAATCCTTGATCTATCACCTCTCTCTTCTTCATTACCTATGCTTCTTGCTACTGGATGTCTCCTACATTTGTTGTGAGGCCTATAAAACTGCTTTTCATAAATTACAGTTGCGTTTTCATTATTTAATTTCACTATTAATAATTCTTACCTACTGTTCAGCTTTAAGTAATTCTATCCATCTTTCCACTGTTTGTCTTGTCTGTAGGAGTGTAAACAAACTTCTGCTTTGTGAACTGTCATAATGTAAACATATAGAATAAACACTGTTCTTTTATGTAACTCTGTTGCTCCTAAATATATTAAATACGTTATTTTTACCCCTGAAAAAGTTCATCATAAACAATTTCTCTCCATTATTTTGGAACACAACTCACATAAAAAGCTCGTGTATGCGTGTGTGTGTGTGTGTGTGTGTGTGAGTGTGTGTGTGCGTGTGTGTGTGTGTGTGTGTGTGTGTGTGTGTGTGTGTGTGTGTGTGTGTGTGTATGTGTGTGTGTGTGTGTGTGTGTGTGTGTGTGTGTGTGTGTGTGTGTGTGTGTGTGTGTGTGTGTGTACTCACCTAGTTGTACTCACCTAGTTGAGGTTGCGGGGGTCGAGTCCGAGCTCCTGGCCCCGCCTCTTCACTGATCGCTACTAGGTCACTCTCCCCGAGCCGTGAGCTTTATCATACCTCTGCTTAAAGCTATGTATGGATCCTGCCTCCACTACATCGCTTCCCAAACTATTCCACTTACTGACTACTCTGTGGCTGAAGAAATACTTCCTAACATCCCTGTGATTCATCTGTGTCTTTAGCTTCCAACTGTGTCCCCTTGTTACTGTGTCCAATCTCTGGAACATCCTGTCTTTGTCCACCTTGTCAATTCCCCTCAGTATTTTGTATGTCGTTATCATGTCCCCCCTATCTCTCCTGTCCTCCAGTGTCGTCAGGTTGATTTCCCTTAACCTCTCCTCGTAGGACATACCTCTTAGCTCTGGGACTAGTCTTGTTGCAAACCTTTGCACTTTCTCTAGTTTCTTTACGTGCTTGGCTAGGTGTGGGTTCCAAACTGGTGCCGCATACTCCAATATGGGCCTAACGTATACGGTGTACAGGGTCCTGAACGATTCCTTATTAAGATGTCGGAATGCTGTTCTGAGGTTTGCTAGGCGCCCATATGCTGCAGCAGTTATTTGGTTGATGTGCGCTTCAGGAGATGTGCCTGGTGTTATACTCACCCCAAGATCTTTTTCCTTGAGTGAGGTTTGTAGTCTCTGACCCCCTAGACTGTACTCCGTCTGCGGCCTTCTTTGCCCTTCCCCAATCTTCATGACTTTGCACTTGGTGGGATTGAACTCCAGGAGCCAATTGCTGGACCAGGTCTGCAGCCTGTCCAGATCCCTTTGTAGTTCTGCCTGGTCTTCGATCGAGTGTATTCTTCTCATCAACTTCACGTCATCTGCAAACAGGGACACCTCAGAGTCTATTCCTTCCGTCATGTCGTTCACAAATACCAGAAACAGCACTGGTCCTAGGACTGACCCCTGCGGGACCCCGCTGGTCACAGGTGCCCACTCTGACACCTCGCCACGTACCATGACTCGCTGCTGTCTTCCTGACAAGTATTCCCTGATCCATTGTAGTGCCTTCCCTGTTATCCCTGCTTGGTCCTCCAGTTTTTGCACCAATCTCTTGTGTGGAACTGTGTCAAACGCCTTCTTGCAGTCCAAGAAAATGCAATCCACCCACCCCTCTCTCTCTTGTCTTACTGCTGTCACCATGTCATAGAACTCCAGTAGGTTTGTGACACAGGATTTCCCGTCCCTGAAACCATGCTGGCTGCTGTTGATGAGATCATTCCTTTCTAGGTGTTCCACCACTCTTCTCCTGATAATCTTCTCCATGATTTTGCATACTATACATGTCAGTGACACTGGTCTGTAGTTTAATGCTTCATGTCTGTCTCCTTTTTTAAAGATTGGGACTACATTTGCTGTCTTCCATGCCTCAGGCAATCTCCCTGTTTCGATAGATGTATTGAATATTGTTGTTAGGGGTACACATAGCGCCTCTGCTCCCTCTCTCAATACCCATGGGGAGATGTTATCTGGCCCCATTGCCTTTGAGGTATCTAGCTCACTCAGAAGCCTCTTCACTTCTTCCTCGGTTGTGTGCACTGTGTCCAGCACTTGGTGGTGTGCCCCACCTCTCCGTCTTTCTGGAGTCCCTTCTGTCTCCTCTGTGAACACTTCTTTGAATCTCTTGTTGAGTTCTTCACATACTTCACGGTCATTTCCTGTTGTCTCTCCTCCTTCCTTCCTTAGCCTGATTACCTGGTCCTTGACTGTTGTTTTCCTCCTGATGTGGCTGTACAACAGTTTCGGGTCAGATTTGGCTTTCGCTGCTATGTCATTTTCATATTGTCTTTGGGCCTCCCTTCTTATCTGTGCATATTCGTTTCTGGCTCTACGACTGTTCTCCTTATTCTCCTGGGTCCTTTGCCTTCTATATTTCTTCCATTCCCTAGCACACTTGGTTTTTGCCTCCCTGCACCTTTGGGTAAACCATTGGCTCATCCTGGCTTTTTCATTACTCCTGTTACCCTTGGGTACAAACCTCTCCTCAGCCTCCTTGCATTTTGTTGCTACATATTCCATCATCTCATTAACTGGCTTCCCTGCCAGTTCTCTGTCCCACTGAACCCCGTTCAGGTAGTTCCTCATTCCTGTGTAGTCCCCTTTCTTGTAGTTTGGCTTCATTCGTCCTGGCCTTCCTGCTTCTCCCTCCACTTGTAGCTCTACTGTGTATTCGAAGCTTAAAACCACATGGTCACTGGCCCCAAGGGGTCTTTCATAATATATACATATATATCTATATATACATATATATCTATATATATAAATATATATATATATATATATATATATATATATATATATATATATATATATCCTAGGTAGTAGGTTGGTAGACAGCAACCGCCCAGGGAGGTACTACCGTCCTGCCAAGTGAGTGTAAAACGAAAGCCTGTAATTGTTTTACATGATGGTAGGATTGCTGGTGTCCTTTTTTCTGTCTCATGAACATGCAAAATTTCAGGTACGTCTTGCTACTTCTACTTACACTTAGGTCACACTACACATACATGTACAAGCGTATATATACATACCCCTCTGGGTTTTCTTCTATTTTCTTTCTAGTTCTTGTTCTTGTTTATTTCCTCTTATCTCCATGGGGAAGTGGAACAGAATTCTTCCTCCGTAAGCCATGCGTGTTGTAAGAGGCGACTAAAATGCCGGGAGCAAGGGGCTAGTAACCCCTTCTCCTGTATATATTACTAAATTTGAAAGGAGAAACTTTGGTTTTTTCTTTTGGGCCACCCCGCCTCGGTGGGATACGGCCGGTGTGTTGAAAGAATATATATATATATATATATATATATATATATATATATATATATATATATATATATATATATATATATATATATATATATATATGTCGTGCCGAATATGTAAAACTGGTCAATTAGCAAGAACTCATTTAAAATTAAGTCCTTTCTAAAATTTTCTCTTATACGTTTAAAGATATATTTTTTTCATTAATGTTAATGTAAAAATTTATAATTTTGCACCAAAAGAATCTTAGAAAACTTACCTAACCTTATTATAACAAGAACAATTTATTTTAGCCTAACCCAACTAAATATATTTTAGATTTGTTTACAATAATTTAATACTAAACAAACACAGTGAAATATATTTTTTTCGTTAGGTTCAGAATGATTTTGGCGAAATTATTGCATACACAAATTTTCACTTGTCCTATATGGCAAGATGAGCGTTGCTATTTAAGCCAAGATCGCAAGTTCTGCCTATTCGGCACGACATATATATATATATATATATATATATATATATATATATATATATATATATATATATATATATATATATATATATATATATATATATATATCTTATAGGACAATATTCGGCACGATATATATATATATATATATATATATATATATGTAGGGGCAGGGGTCGGTCTAGGAAAGGTTGGAGAGAGGGGGTAAAGGAGGTTTTGTGTGCGAGGGGCTTGGACTTCCAGCAGGCATGAGTGAGCGTGTTTGATAGGAGTGAATGGAGACAAAGGGTTTTTAATACATGACGTGCTGTTGGAGTGTGAGCAAAGTAACATTTATGAAGGGGTTCAGGGAAACCGGCAGGCCGGACTTGAGTCCTGGAGATGGGAAGTACAGTGCCTGCACTCTGAAGGAGGGGTGTTAATGTTGCAGTTTAAACTGTAGTGTAAAGCACTCTTCTGGCAAGACAGTGATGGAGTGAATGATGGTGAAAGTTTTTCTTTTTTCGGTCCACCCTGCCTTGGTGGGAATCGGCCAGTGTGATAATAATAATAATAATATGTGTGTGTGTGCGTGTTTGTGTGTGTGTGTGTGTGTGTGTGTGTGTGTGTGTGTGTGTGTGTGTGTGTGTGTGTGTGTGTGTGTGTGTGTGTGTGTGTGTGTGTGTGTGAGTGTGTGTGTGTGTTTATTTGTTTACTCCTGAACACAATTTTTTTTCACTTACCAAATTTCAAATGTTTACTAACATTGAAAATTTATCTCGACTGGCTTACAAACACCGTACGGTGTTTCCATCGGTGTATCGTTCCAGTCACTGTATTGTGCCTTTTTTTGTTATTTACAAACACCGCTTTGCTTCCATAAACACAAATAAACTCAGAGAGTGATGGATCTGTGTTCCTATCATTGCTTCCAAAGGAAACACAAACTCCAATTAACCCCCCTCCCCCCCTCCCCCCCAAAAAAAATAAACGCTGAAGTATATCCACGTTCATCACCTGGAATTTTAAATAAAAGTAAAATCTACCGAAGCCTCCGCCTCGGAATTACAAGTTTTATCCTGGTGTGTTTACCTGGGAGTGCATAGTGAAAGCTAATAGGAGGATAAAAACACGAGGAAAAAAGCATTGACAGAAAGAGAGGGAAGAGGAGTGAGGGGAGGAGAGAGGAAATAAGGAAGAAGGAAGGAATTACTGGTCGGAAGAGGAGAGAGAGGAAGGAGAAGAGGGAAAGGGGGAAGTGAAAAGGATCATGGAGGGAAAAAGATGC
This sequence comes from Cherax quadricarinatus, assembly GCF_038502225.1. Lineage (NCBI taxonomy): Eukaryota > Metazoa > Arthropoda > Malacostraca > Decapoda > Parastacidae > Cherax > Cherax quadricarinatus. The sequence goes on from NW_027198168.1 coordinate 40,515, forward strand.
AGGGAGGAAGAAAGAGAATGGGATGGAGAGATTGAAAAAGATGTCTAGAGAGATACAAATTTGAGACAGCAAGATGCATAAAAAGAGGGAATATCTTTAAGTGGTTGCCAGAATATTTTTCTTCCTCCTAAAACTTCTAGTTTGTATTTCGCACTTAATACGAGAGTTCTTTATCCAATCAGCTTCAATTTTCGAGGCTGGTGCACGGTAACTAGGGATATATTCCAGGAACAACCAGTATATCTAAGTGATCTATAGCCAAAGTTATAGAGTACCTACGAATCCATTCCTATCATCCTGTAATGGCTGTGATAGCTTCCGAATTTCTCTGCATCATTGCTTCTAACATTCGAAGATGATGCTGCGTATTTTGACCACGACAGAGTGAAAATCAAGTGTGTAGATGCACCTATACCAATTTTATGTATAAAATAGTATGGAATTTTGAGTCCCATTAAACTGCATTAAACATTTGAATTTACCTCCTCTGAATGGCTTCAGTATAAAATGGTCTATGCATCTTATAGCCAGGATGGTATCCATTAAGTTTAGCTTCCGTGCTGGCAAATTTATCGATTCACAATTTTTTTTTTTCAGTATAAGTTGGAATCAATGGAATCCATGCAACAACTGGGGAATGACTGTTCTGACTGGCTTCAAATTTTCAGAAGGCAAGTTGCACGTTGTTATTGGGCTAGATAGATTCCAGTTTGCCAGTTATATTAAATAGTGATAATGATTTCTATTCAGCTACTAAAGAATGACTCGTCTCATCGGCTTCAAAATATTAACGGTGATGCAGTCTATAAGGATGACACTAAGTTAACACTGTCTAGGTGAAAATTTGAAATTTTTATGAATTTATTTTTAAGACTTGGAATCTTTGGATCCCGAGCTACTCTTAGAGGATGTCGTTTCTAATAGGCATTAAACTTTCACTGTTGATGAGCTTTGCTAAAAGAAAACTTGGCTTTCACTTTGAGCTTCGACAATTTTAAAGTGGCAGTTTCATTAAAAAAATAGTTTCCATGCAATAAATGGAGAATCTGTCTTCTGGTCGGCTTGAAACCATTAAACGTTGATGTATCTTAATTTGAAATACTCTTTTTTTTATAGAATTTGGTCTCTGTATACGTTATTTTGCCGATTTTGGATTTTTTTTTAAAAAGGACTTTCTTACAAAAACATAAACTTGCCCTTTTATTTATCTCACGGGATTCGGCCGAAAAGAAAATTAAGAAATATTAAAAAACTCGTGTTTTTATAAGCATTTATAATTTTCAAATATTTAGTGACCCCTTAAACGGTTGGTGTGACAATTGTCACCTTGTAAGCTACAGTGCTCTCTCCTCCCAGCGACCTTCTCCATTACATTTGTTTATAACTTTAGAACGCCTTAACTGATCGGCATCAAATTTTCGACACGGGCCAACTATTATTAAGAAGTGCTACTTCCCTCTGCTCACTTTTATATGGACCGTTACCGAAATTGCTTTCCATGAGGCAAGTTTAGCCTCTCTTAATCGCCTTCAAAATTCCAACACTCGTGTACGTATGATATTTAGAAAAGACTTATTAAAAATGGCGTCTGTAGGTGCCATTTTGCCACTTTTAATTTCGAAATATATAGTAATATTGTGTATTATTTAATTGGACTACGCTTCCTGAATGGAGGTACCTAGATGCCAGTGAAGCGCTCTTGATCCAAGGAACTGAACTTTTACTCGCCTTGCTTCAAATGGAATCTGTCTTTCATTCCACAGGCGCTAAATGATCCCTGCATGTTTAGCGCTTTTTCATGATCAAACTAAAACGGTTGTGAATGACGTCAGTCTTATTACTGATACATTGTTGCAAATGGACGAAACCTTTCTGAGGTACTGCATGCATAGCCGCAAATTTTCTTGGATTCTGAGTAATAGCTAGAGAATGCATCTTCTGGTTGGCTTTAAACTTTTAGTGCTGATGTGTTTTCTTCAAAGGAAGTTTTCTCTTGTTAAAGCTAATTAGAGAAAGTTGACAGTGTTTGACTTTACTGGGTGATCGTATGTTAAATATATATAATGTAATTTTATGTGTCTATAACAACTATATCAACTGAAGATAATTGTAATTTTTGTTTATGTACCCAAAGCTTAAATAAAATACCTAAATTACTTAATTATTTAAAAGTTGGTAAATCTTAATGAAAAGTCTGGAAAAACTTTGCTTGTATTGGTGCCACTTTGTTATTTTTTGGAAGAAATTTGGAAAATAAAAATACTCTTTTTCAAGCTATTTTTTCTGAGCGTCGCATCCAATTAACTTTAATCTCTCGACGTTGCTAAGTTGATAATGTAACGTGTGAGCGGTTTCAAGCTTAATATGCTGGTGTATTTTAGTAAAATAGTCTCTGTTACATAACAAAAGAATGCCTCTTCGGTTTACCTTCTCAGCTGGTGTTTCTGAGTAAAGTTTGAAATTGATTTGTGTAGCATATGTCCTATTTGGCAAATTTTATTAAAAAATTGGCATATTATTTCCATATAATGACTTGCAAATGCCGCACTTTGCACTATTCCAGTCGCAAGCATTGAGGTACAGGGGACTGGGATTATACAATACGGGGATACCTTTCTCCGACTGCGCAGTGACCGAAATTCATCTAGTTATGCTTATGGCGAATCCTGTAAGAGTTCCACACCACCTGACAAATCAAAGATGCTTAGATTAATTTCGAGGAAGCCAAAGGAATCCCGGTTCCTCTGTAGGAACGAGTAACTGCTGGTCTAGTATTCTCGTCTTTATGACAAAGACTGTTGACGTGGTAGGCGTATGGTGTCCAAGGTTTTTCCTTAGGCTCCGGCCTACTCTCAGTTCAAATCTGGTGCTGAGGTGAGGTGGACGTATGTACTGTAGCTCATTTTTGTACCTTTTTTGTTACAGTAAACTACAAGATCGGCGTATCTCTGTTCCTCTGTTAGCTAGTGAGCCAGTGTTGTGTTTATCAGCATTATACCTTGATTCAAGAAACTTTTACTAGCATTAGTACAGCATCCTTTAAATATAAAGGTACAGGCATTGAGTCAACGACTACGATATAAAAATACTAAAACAATATTCAGAGAGAGAGAGAGCCGTTGCAGCCTTCACGGTAGCGCGTGGGGCAGCCACAGTTCCTAATTGACGCTGACAGGTGAAACTAATGATGGCAATTCACTTACTGTGTGTTCTTAGGCATTACTGGTGGTCGACTTGGCAATTATGTGTGTGTGTGCGTGTGCGTGTGTGTGTGTGTGTGTGTGTGTGTGTGTGTGTGTGTGTGTGTGTGTGTGTGTGTGTGTGTGTGTGTGTGTGTGTGTGTGTGTGTGTGTGTGTGTGTACTCACCTAGTTGAACTCACCTAGTTGAGGTTGCGGGGGTCGAGTCCGAGCTCCTGGCCCCGCCTCTTCACTGATCGCTACTAGGTCACTCTCCCTGAGCCGTGAGCTTTATCATACCTCTGCTTAAAGCTATGTATGGATCCTGCCTCCACTACATCGCTTCCCAAACTATTCCACTTACTGACTACTCTGGCTGAAGAAATACTTCCTAACACCCACATCCACTCATGTATTTATCCAACCTATTTTTAAAGCTACACAACGTTCTGGCCTCTATAACTGTACTCGGGAGTTTGTTCCACTCATCCACAACTCTATTACCAAACCAGTACTTTCCTATATCCTTCCTGAATCTGAATTTTTCCAACTTAAAACCATTGCTGCGAGTCCTGTCTAGGCTAGATATTTTCAGCACACTATTTACATCCCCTTTATTTATTCCTGTCTTCCATTTATACACCTCAATCATATCCCCCCTAATTCTACGTCTTTCTAGAGAGTGCAGTTTCAGGGCCCTTAGTCTATCCTCATAGGGAAGATTTCTGATACATGGGATCAACTTTGTCATCCTCCTTTGTACATTTTCCATAGAATTTATATCCATTCTGTAATACGGTGACCAAAACTGTGCAGCATAATCTAAATGAGGCCTAACCAATGATGTATAGAGTTGAAGATTGAGACACTTATGCAGCATATGGGAATCTTTATTCAGGAAACGTTTCGCCACACAGTGGCTTCATCAGTCCAATACAAACAGGAAGGTGTAAGGAGAGGAGGAGAATGAGGTAATCAGTCCTGCTTCAGCCTCACCGCAGTCGATGTGTTCAGTCCATCAGATTGATGGACTGAACACATCGACTCCAGGCTGAGGGACTGATTACCTCATTCTCCTACTCTCCTTACGCCTTCCTCTTTGTATTGGACTGATGAAGCCACTGTGTGGCGAAACGTTTCCTGAATAAAGATTCCCATATGCTGCATAAGTGTCTCAATCTTCAACTTGTCGGTTTTTCAAACCATTTATCACACATGTATAGAGTTGAAGAACAACCTGAGGACTCCTATTATTTATGCTTCTTGATATGAAGCCAAGGATTCTATTAGCTTTATTGCGAACACTTATGCACTGTTGTCTTGGTTTCAGATTACTGCTAACCAGAACTCCTAAATCTTTCTCGCAATCCGTAATATTAAGATCTACATTATTTAGTTTATATGTGGCATGGTTATTGTCCTGTCCAACATTTAGAACTTTGCATTTGTCTATATTAAACTGCATCTGCCACTTCTCCGACCACTGCATCAGTCTATTCAAATCTTCCTGGAGTGCTCGAATGTCCTCGTCAGAATGAATTCGACGGCCTATTTTGGTGTCATCGGCAAACTTGCCGATGTCGCTCTTTATGCCCTCATCTATGTCGTTTATGTAGATTGTGAACAGCAGGGGGCCCAACACTGACCCCTGTGGAACACCGCTCGTGACGCTTCCCCACTCTGATTTCTCCCCATTTATGCAAACTCTCTGCTGCCTATTTGTCAACCATGCCTCTATCCAGGAAAAAATTTCTCCTCCTATTCCATGTGCTTTAATTTTCCTCAATAGTCTCTGATGTGGGACCCTGTCAAAAGCCTTACTGAAGTCCATATACACAATATCATATTCATTACCATGATCTACCTCCTCAAATACCTTAGTGAAAAAAGTTAATAAATTCGTAAGGCAGGAACGCCCCTTTGTAAAACCATGCTGAGATTCGTTGATTAATTTATGCTTTTCAAGGTGGCTACGAACTGCCTCGGCAATTATTGATTCCATAAATTTTCCCACTATGGAGGTTAGGCTTATTGGTCTATAGTTCGAAGCTAAGGACCTGTCACCTGTTTTGAAAATAGGTATCACATTTGCCATTTTCCACTTATCTGGCACCATGCCAGTTTGTAGTGATATGTTGAAAAGATTAGCCAAAGGTGTGCTAAGCTCCTCTTTACATTCCTTTAGAACCCTTGCATACAGTTCATCAGGGCCTGGGGATTTGTTAGGTTTTAATTTATCAATTTGCCTAAGGACCATGTCACTTGTGACCCTAATCGTGCACAGTTTATTATCGTCCTGTTCTACATAATTGATCATTACTGGAATATCGCTGGTATCCTCCTGTGTAAAAACTGAGAGGAAGTATGTGTTAAAAATTCTACACATTTCCTTATCACTGTCAGTGAGCTGACCCGAGGAACTTTTGAGTGGGCCTATCTTGTCCCTGATCTTACTTCTGTATACCTGAAAGAATCCTTTTGGGTTAGTCTTCGATTCTCTTGCAACTTTAACCTCATAATCTCTTTTTGCTTTTCTAATTCCCTTTTTTATTTCTCTCTTTAACTGAATATATCGATTTCTTAATTGCCCCTCTCCTCTTTTGATTTGCCTATATATGCCTCTCTTTTGACCAATCAGATATTTTAATCTATTGTTCATCCATTTAGGATCATTTTTGTTTGATCTTATTTCCCTATTTGGAACATAATTTGACTGAGCAGCTAGAACTGTGCCCTGGAAAGCATCATATCGGCAACCATCACCACCTACCTGACCCTTAGTCAGGTCATTCCAGTTCAGCCCACCTAAGTAATTTTTCAGTCCTATGAAATCAGCCAAGCGAAAGTCAGGGACGGAGACTTGATTGCCATTATTAGGGGAATTCCATGATATATTAAAACTGAGTGATTTGTGATCATTTTCCCCAAGCTCATCATTAACCTCAAGATTATTAGTGTTTCCCTACTGGCAAGAACCAAGTCAAGGAGGTTATTTCCCCTAGTTGGCTCTGTCACAAACTGTTTTAAAAAACAATCCTGGATCGTATCAAGAAAGTCACCTGACTCTAAATTTCATGTAAATTGCTCCAGTCAATCTGTCTATAGTTGAAATCTCCCATTAGCACAACATTTTCGTATGTAGATGCCTTACGAATTTCGTCCCATAGAAGTTTACTGCACTCCCTATCAAGATTTTGGGCCCTGTAAATCACAGTCAAAATTAGTTTTTCTCTGCCCTCGAGAAGCTGTAACCAAACAGATTCAGTGGCTGACGCTTCTAATTTAATATCTTGTCTAACACAACAATTTAAATTGTCTCTGACATACATCGCCACTCCACCACCTAAAGAGATAAATACATGAGTCGATGTGGGTGGGTGTGAGTTGGACCTGATAGCTTGAGCTACCAGGTCGGTTGCCGTGTTCCTCCCTTAAGTCAATGTGACCTGACCTGACTAGGTTGGGTGCATTGGCTTAAGCCGGTAGGAGACTTGGACATGCCTCGCATGGGCCAGTAGGCCTTCTGCAGTGTTCCTTCGTTCTTATGTTCTTAACATCCCTGTGATTCATCTGTGTCTTCAGCTTCCAACTGTGTCCCCTTGTTACTGTGTCCAATCTCTGGAACATCCTGTCTTTGTCCACCTTGTCAATTCCTCTCAGTATTTTGTATGTCGTTAACGAAGTCGTTATCATGTCCCCCCTATCTCTCCTGTCCTCCAGTGTCGTCAGGTTGATTTCCCTTAACCTCTCCTCGTATGACATACCTCTTAGCTCTGGGACTAGTCTTGTTGCAAACCTTTGCACTTTCTCTAGTTTCTTCACGTGCTTGGCTAGGTGTGGGTTCCAAACTGGTGCCGCATACTCCAATATGGGCCTAACGTACACGGTGTACAGGGTCCTGAATGATTCCTTATTAAGATGTCGGAATGCTGTTCTGAGGTTTGCTAGGCGCCCATATGCTGCAGCTTTATTTGGTTGATGTGCGCTTCAGGAGATGTGCCTGGTGTTATACTCACCCCAAGATCTTTTTCCTTGAGTGAGGTTTGTAGTCTCTGACCCCCTAGACTGTACTCCGTCTGCGGCCTTCTTTGCCCTTCCCCAATCTTCATGACTTTGCACTTGGTGGGATTGAACTCCAGGAGCCAATTGCTGGACCAGGTCTGCAGCCTGTCCAGATCCCTTTGTAGTTCTGTTGTTAGGTAAGACACATATGCAACAGTTAGGTATCTTTATTATGAAACGTTTCGCCTACACAGTAGGCTTCTTCAGTCAAGTACAGAAAAGTTGATAGAAGCAGAAGATACTTGAACTGAAGAAGCCTACTGTGTAGGCGAAACGTTTCATAATAAAGATACCTAACTGTTGCATATGTGTCTTACCTAACAACCTGTCGGTATTTTATACCATTTTAATGTTCAATCTGTCAGACACTGCAACACAAGGGTATCTTGGTACAGACCTGCAATCAACTTCGACAACTTCCACTAGTGAGAGGGGCTGGATTTGAGAGGGACCTAACCTTTCAACATCTGAGTTCTTACCTCTCCTAGTGGCCTACGTCTCACCTCTTGGCGCTATAAAAAGCTCCATTCTGTCACTTCTTCTCCATATTGTTTCATACTATGGAACAATGCTCTTCTCCAGACTGAGGGACTGACCACCTCAAAACTTTAAGGGTGATGGACTGATTACATCGTCTTCAAGTATCTTCTGCTTCTATCAACTTTTCTGTACTTGACTGAAGAAGCCTACTGTGTAGGCGAAACGTTTCATAATAAAGATACCTAACTGTTGCATATGTGTCTTACCTAACAACCTGTCGGTATTTTATACCATTTTAATGTTCACCAGTCTTGGAGCTTGTCCTAACCAATTTGTAGCTTTTCCTTGTACTCGACGGTTTTAGTTCTCCTTATTAGTTTTACACCATTTGCAAACAACAATACGTCTGATTCAGTCCCAACTGGAATGTAATTCACACACACCAGCAGCAGTA
>NW_027198169.1:0-2500 GCF_038502225.1 Cherax quadricarinatus
GCAAAGTTCTAAATGTTGGACAGGACAATAACCAAGCCACATATAAACTAAATAATGTAGATCTTAATATTACGGATTGCGAAAAAGATTTAGGAGTTCTGGTTAGCAGTAATCTGAAACCAAGACAACAGTGCATAAGTGTTCGCAATAAAGCTAATAGAATCCTTGGCTTCATATCAAGAAGCATAAATAATAGGAGTTCTCAGGTTGTTCTTCAACTCTATACATCCTTGGTTAGGCCTCATTTAGATTATGCTGCACAGTTTTGGTCACCGTATTACAGAATGGATATAAATGCTCTGGAAAATGTACAAAGGAGGATGACAAAGTTGATCCCATGTATCAGAAACCTTCCCTATGAGGATAGACTAAGGGCCCTGAAACTGCACTCTCTAGAAAGACGTAGAATTAGGGGGGATATGATTGAGGTGTATAAATGGAAGACAGGAATAAATAAAGGGGATGTAAATAGTGTGCTGAAAATATCTAGCCTAGACAGGACTCGCAGCAATGGTTTTAAGTTGGAAAAATTCAGATTCAGGAAGGATATAGGAAAGTACTGGTTTGGTAATAGAGTTGTGGATGAGTGGAACAAACTCCCAAGTACCGTTATAGAGGCCAGAACGTTGTATAGCTTTAAAAATAGGTTGGATAAATACATGAGTAGATGTGGGTGGGTGTGAGTTAGACCTGATAGCTTGTGCTACCAGGTCGGTTGCCGTGTTCCTCCCTTAAGTCAATGTGACCTGACCTGACTAGGTTGGGTGCATTGGCTTAAGCCGGTAGGAGACTTGGACCTGCCTCGCATGGGCCAGTAGACCTTCTGCAGTGTTCCTTCGTTCTTATGTTCTTATGTTCTTATTAGCTTAAGCCGGTGAGTGAATTGGACCTGCCTCGCATGGGCCAGTAGGCCTGCTGCACTGTTCCTTCTTTCTAATGTTCTTATGATGGCAGACACTTGAACAATCTTAGGACCCTGACACTTATTGTGTTGTCTCTACTTTTCATTGGGGATGTTGCACCACCTGCAGAGTCTTATCCTGTCGTAAGGAGTGATTTTCATGTGCAGATTTTGGACCTGGTGTGGTGCACCAGGTGTGGTGCACCAGGTGTGGTGCCCCAGGTGTGGTGCCCCAGGTGTGGTGCACCAGGTGTGGTGCACCAGGTGTGGTGCCCCAGGTGTGGTGCACCAGGTGTGGTGCACCAGGTGTGGTGCACCAGGTGTGGTGCACCAGGTGTGGTGCCCCAGGTGTGGTGCACCAGGTGTGGTGCACCAGGTGTGGTGCACCAGGTGTGGTGCACCAGGTGTGGTGCACCAGGTGTGGTGCACCAGGTGTGGTGCACCCACCCAGCACTTCAACTGATAGGAGAACAAGTAATGAAACAATAAGTTCTATAATAATCCTCCGCAGTAAAACATAAAGAATAGAAAAAAACAATACTACTACACTTGTGATCGGGGAAGAGTTGGGTTAAGTCTCCCGGCGCCGGAGAAAATGAAAGATGGTGTCTCTAAAAATTGTACACAAATTCCTCTGTTGACGAAGTTTTAAACTCAAGAAAAAAGTCAAAGCAATAGCGGGTGACCGCCACCTTGAACCTGACTGTAACCAACCTGGAGACTTTCTTCCAGTCTCTTCCAGGCACAGCTTTTATGAGGAAGTTAAGTGCGTGTGTGTATTTGTGTGTGTGTGTGTGTGTGTGTGTGTGTGTGTGTGTGTGTGTGTGTGTGTGTGTGTGTGTGTGTCCTCCACCCGCCTCCGCCTCCGCCTCTCTCTCTCTCTCTCTCTCTCTCTCTCTCTCTCTCTCTCTCTCTCTCTCTCTCTCTCTCTGCGTCTGCTTCTTTGCGTCATTTGTGTGTGTTTCTGTATTTTCTTCTGTATGTATATTTTGTGGCTGTATAGTTTTCTCTTCTTCTCATAAGTGAACACTATTGATATCGCAGTAAACCTGTGTAAATCCTTCATCCATGACGTAGGCTGCCTCCTGCTGGCGGCTCCTCCTCCTCCTGCTGGCGGTGGCAGCCCCTCCAGCTCCTACGTCTGTCATACAAGATCACCAGTCACACTCCTTAACAGCTCTCCTTACCCCTAGGAGACTAATTTTCTTTAAGTAATTTAAAAGGCTTTTTATTATGTATGAGAGTTTATCAAATGTGGGGATTAAATTGAGCGTAATAATTAGATTGTATTTGACATCAGTGTATGTTATTTCTCTTTACAGATTTATATAAGAAAGAGAGTAGCTGTATTTACCATTGTGAAGACATTATTTTGAGATATACAGGTGTGAGGAGCATAGTTTCCCAGCAGCTTAGCGTCGAGAGCGAGGACTTGTCTATACAAGTGTTCCTTCCTCTCATAGGTAATTACCGTGTTTAATTGTGAGAATGATGGTGTGGAAGTTTTGTTGTTGTCATGGTAGTGGTTCATACACCATGGTAGATCTTACTACCGTGTGGAAGTTTTGTTGTTATGGTAGTGGTTCATACACCATGGTA
>NW_027198169.1:7500-48663 GCF_038502225.1 Cherax quadricarinatus
AGCTCTTCACTATGGCAGCCTCCGATTTAACTCTGTTGACCACTACTCTTTGTGTTCGATTTGTTAGGAAGTTGAAGATCCATCTCCCCACTTTCCCAGTTATTCCTTTAGCACGTATTTTATGGGCTATTACACCATGATCGCATTTGTCAAATGCTTTTGCAAAGTCTGTGTATATTACATCTGCATTCTGATTTTCTTCCAGTGCATCCAAGGCCATATCATAGTGATCCAGTAGTTGTGAGAGGCAGGAGCGACCTGCCCTGAACCCATGTTGCCCTGGATTGTGCAGATTTTGGGAATCCAGGTGATTTGCAATCCTGCTTCTTAGCACTCTTTCAAAGATTTTTATGATGTGGGACGTCAGAGCTATTGGTCTATAGTTCTTAGCTAATGCTTTGCTGCCACCTTTATGGAGTGGGGCTATATCCGTTGTTTTAAGTGACTGGAATTTCACCCATGTCCAAGCTCCTCCTCCATAGTGTACTTAGGGCACGCGAGAGGGGTTTCTCGCAGTTCTGGGACCGGGGCTGAGTGCATGGGCATGTTGTCAATGGCTTTTTCGAAATCTATCGGAGTTAGGGTTATGTCGGAAATCTGGCATACACTTATGGAGTTTTGAGGCTCATTCATGAAGAAATCATTTGGGTCGTCGATCCTCAGACCGATTAGTGGTTCACTAAACACAGAGTCGTACTGGGATTTCAACATTTCACTCATTTCCTTGTTGTCATCTGTGTAAGTCCCATCCTGTCCGAGTAAGGGCCCGATACTAGATGTGGTATTTGCCTTGTAGATCTTACTACTGTGTGGAGGTTGTGTTGTTGTTATGGTAGTGGTTCATACACCATGGTAGATCTTACTACCGTGTGGAGATTGTGTTGTTGTTGTCATGGTAGTGGTTCATACACCATGGTAGATCTTACTACTGTGTGGAAGTTGTGTTGTTGTCATGGTAGTGGTTCATACACCATGGTAGATCTTACTACTGTGTGGAAGTTGTGTTGTTGTTATGGTAGTGGTTCATACACCATGGTAGATCTTACCACCGTGTGGAGGTTGTGTTGTTGTTGTCATGACAGTGGTTCATACACCATGATGGATCTTACTACTGTGTGACGGTTGTGTTGTTGTACTGGTTCATACACCATGGTAGACCTTACTGTTGTTCTGTACAGAGAAACTTTACTTTCACCATGTAAGTGTAACTGAATCACTAAACTGAACAATACCTGACCGTGGGAATCAAGGCGGATATTCTTACCTCGTGTTAACGAATTTAATCTGTTTCTCTTTAGTGCCTTTCACTCTTCTTTTGTCTTCCTACTTTCCTGTCTTCCTCTTTCTCTCTTTCCCTTCGCAACCCCTCCTCCCCCCCTCTAGAAAATTCACCCTTCTGTGATAGATGTTCGTTTTACCTAATAGATACAACATTAAAGATCATCTTCCTTATTTACATTTCCCACCTGAATGTTTGCTAACACCTGCTGGCCCCGGTAGGCAGCTGCTGTTTAGTATATGATAATGGTAAACAATACAATAAGATAGACATGTGCAACAGTTAGGTATCTTTATTCGGAATAAAAATACCTGACTGTTGCAGGTGTTAACACCTGCTGGCCCAGGTAGGCAGCTGTTCTTTTCACCCAACATTTTCATTATGCAATAATCGCAATCATTCAACTCTCCCTGGGGCTGTTTTGCATTGTCCTCCTCATAACAATATAACTCGTGAAAGAATGTTTTACACACAAACGTTTTATCTGAGTATCCGTCTAACCAGTGTTGGAACGCGCCTGAGTATCCGTCTAACCAGTGTTGGAACACGTCCGTGTATCCGTCTAACCAGTGTTGGAACAAGTCCGTGTATCCGTCTAACCAGTGTTGGAACGCGTCACCGCTCTCACAGACCTTGGTCACTTCTCCAGCACATCGAAAACTTTGTCTTTCAATATTTCGCCTCAGCAAGCATGAAAGATGTGATTCAGCTATTTTTTTTTTTTTTACAGTTGTGATATCTAAATTAACACTGACTTCGGCTGCACTGAGGAACTGTAATATTTAGAAATGATCTATATTAGAGAATACGTCTGCTAATTTGAAGTCTATAACCCGAGCCGGAGTTATGGAACTTCTGTAAATATTGGGGAATTTATAAATGGAAGTGGAGAATATTGTAAGTGCATTTCTGTAGCACTTATAAAATAAGCTGTGTAAACTGTACATAACTTATAAGCAAAAATACCTTAATACAGAAAGAACGGCTTCACTTCCTCGTAATTCATCAGTCGCGAGAGATTTGTAAAATATAAAGTAATATTTAGGGAAAACTTTAATTAAAACATTACTCGTAAAAAATAGCGAGACAGAGTTGTGAGTATTTGTTAAAGATCAATAATTAGCGTGCAACAGGGCGTGCAATGTCAATACGTACGAGGCAGCTACACACATACAATAAGGAGAGTCAAGTTAGACCACGGTAAAGATAACACACCAGCCCCCAGCCCCTAGAACCCAATCGCCAGCCCCTAGCACCCAGTCTCCAGCTCCCTAGCACCAAGACCCAGGTTCCAGGACCCAGACCCAGGCCCAAGAACCCAGACCCAGGCCCAAGCACTGAGACCGAGGCTCTAGCACCCAGACCCAGGCCCTTGCACCAAGACCCAGGCCCCAGCACCCAGACCCAGGCCCCAGCACCCAGACCCAGGCCCTAGCACCAAGTCTCCAGTCCCCAGCCCCTTCTCTCCACCCACACGACGCACCTCGAGCAACTAAGCCATGAAACATCAACATGAGAATCAGACAAATGCAGTTTCGTAGGCAAAACGTCGTCCAGGTAACTACATTTATGTCTATCCTCGCTTAACACCCCCCAACACACACGCACAATATATTACAACTGACGCAATTTAGCTAAATGAGGAAATTTCTCGGGTGTTCCAGTACTGAGTGTACATGACAGGACGCCCAAACAATGGAAGCGAGATAAATGTCCTGCTGCAGCTACCTGGTCTACACTGACTCGTGTAAATAGACGGAAAGCCGCCGACAAGTTGATAAAACGAGATACTTGTGCTACAGTTGGGTATCTTTATTTTGGAAAAGTTTCGCCAGCCAGTGACTTCTTCAGTCCAGTGCAGAGATAGGTGGAAGATGGGGAGTTTGAGGTAATCAGTCCCTCAGCCTGGAGTCGATGTGTTCAGTCCATTAATCTTGATAAAGTGCAGAATATTCGCGGAGATGAGACTTATATAGTGATGACAGATGAGGTGAAGCAGTGGTAGACGGCGTCACCAGTGGACAAAGCAACGTTTGTCAAGATTAATGGACTGAACAAATCGACACCAGGCTGAGGGACTGATTACCTCAAACTCCTTATTTCCCTCCTTTCTCTACACTGGACTGAAGAAGCCGCTGGATGACGAAACTTTTCCAGAATAAAGATACCCAAATGTCGCTCAAATGTCGGTACCTTAAAAGCCATTAAAATTATTTTAATATTTGCTTGTATAATGTTTATAATAAAGTGATCTGCTCGAAGTATTACTAACTAAAATATTACATCTTTTTGAAGGTAAAACAGAATTGTAAAGAAATGTTAATAACGTTGATTGTCGTAATGCAAGTGACCTTAGCTGGCCAAGGTCGGTGGCCAAGGTCGGTGGCCAAGTTCAGTGGCCTAGGTCGGTGGCCAAGGTCGGTGGTCAAGGTCGGTGGTCAAGGTCAGTGGCCAAGGTCAGTGGCCAAGGTCGGTGGTCAAGGTCGGTGGTCAAGGTCAGTGGCCAAGGTCAGTGGCCAAGGTCAGTGGCCAAGGTCAGTGGCCAAGGTCAGTGGCCAAGGTCGGTGGTCAAGGTCGGTGGTCAAGGTCGGTGGTCAAGGTCGGTGGCCAAGGTCAGTGGCCAAGGTCAGTGGCCAAGGTCAGTGGTCAAGGTCGGTGGTCAAGGTCGGTGGCCAAGGTCAGTGGCCAAGGTCGGTGGCCAAGGTCGGTGGCCAAGGTCGGTGGTCAAGGTCGGTGGTCAAGGTCTGTTCCTCCCGTCTTGTGCTCTGTGTATAATAGTGTATAATATAAGAACATAAGAAAGGAGGAACACTGCAGCAGGCCCACTGGCCCATACTAGGCAGGTCCTTCACAAATCCATCCCACCAATAGAATATTTGCCCTCATAAGAACATAAGATCTTAAGAAATAAGGAACACTGTAACAGGTCTACTGGTCTATGCAAGGCAGCTCCAATTCTCCCCACTGGCTTAAACCAATGACCTGACCTAGTGAGGTCAGACACTTAAGGGATTAGCACTGCGTCCCACCTAGTAGCTAGTCAGGTCCATTTCACACCCACCCACACCCACTCATAAGAGCATAAGAAAGAAAGAACACCGCAGCAGGCACACTGACCCACGCAAAGCAACTCCATCTCTCCCTCCCCCCCGTATTAGCCCAATGACACACCCAGTCAGGTCAGTTCCGCTTAAGGAAGTAGCACGGCATCAGACCCAGTAGCACAAGCTAGTCAGGTCTAACTCTCACCCATCCACACCCACCAATGTATTTATCTAACCTATTTTTAAAACTACACAACGCTTTAGCCTGAATAACTGTACTCGGGAGTTTGTTCCACTCGTCCACAACTCTATTACCAAACCAGTGCTTTCCTATACCCTTCCTGAATCTGATTTTTTTCCAACTTGAAACCATTGCTGTGAGCCCTGTCTTGGCCGTAAATTTTCAGCACGCTATTTACATCCCCTTTATTTATTCCTGTTTTCCATTTATGCACCTCGATCATATCCCCCCTAATTCTACGCCTTTCGAGAGAGTGCAGATTCAGGGCCCTTAGTCTATCCTCATAGGGAATATTTTTGATACATGGGATCATCTTTGTCATAATCCTCTGTACGTTCTCCAGTGCATTTATATTCATTCTGTAATATGGTGACCAGAACTGTGCAGCATAATCTAAATGAGGACTAACCAAGGATATATAGAGTTGAACAACCTAAGAACTTGGAAATAAATCCAGCCAGCGATTTCATCGACCTTGTTGAACTATGTGTTGGCTTTACGTGTTTCTCTTTCGAAAATCACCTCTTTCAGCAGACTTTTGGACTACCCATGGGTTCGCCACTCAGTGCAGTCCTGGCGAACCTATACATGGAACATCTAGAAGCCGAACGTTTCTCCACCATTATTCCTTCGTCTGTCACCTGGCTCCGTTGTGTTGACGACATTCTCCTCATAACTCCTAAATGCTTCAACGTTCAAGCTCTCCAAGACAAGCTCAACCAGGTCGAGCCTTCAATCCAGTTCACACTTGAAGAAGAAGTCGACAACACTCTTCCTTTCCTTGATGTCCTGCTCTGCAAAGCTGACCACGAACTTCGTTTTAAAGTCTATCGAAAACCCACCAACCAAAACGATCTTCTCCACTTCTACTCTCACCACGACACCAAAACCAAACGTGGTGTAATTATAGGCTTCTTCCTGCGTGCACTCAGAATCTGCAGCAACGAGTTCCTTGAGGAAGAATGCACTATAATTGAACAAATATTTTCTAAACTCCACTATCCTCGTCACTTCATCAGAGACTGCAGACGGCGAGCATTAAACATCTTCAACACACCCAGAGAAGACACTGCCGAGAAGAGATACATAGTCCTTCCCACCAACTCCATTGCCAAACATGTTTCCAACATTTTTGCCAAAACATCATTCCAAGTATCTACCTCCACAACCACGACCATCAAGGACATCACCAGTAGTAGGCAGGACAAGCCTCCATCCTCTGCAGGGGTATACATAATCCCTTGTAATGACTGCAACAAGTTATACGTGGGCGAAACATCAAGAGACCTCCAAACACGTATTTCAGAACACCAATACGCAAGCAGGACTGACGATACAAGGAATGCCTGTGTACAACATCGCAATTCACAACCATTTAATTAACTACAGAAACTCAAGACTTATCGCCACAGAAGACAACACTCAATACCGAAGAATCCTGGAATCATCACTTTCTCTATATCCGACAATTTCAACCAGAATAATGGCTTCTATAACATAGCTGAACCACTTGCCAAGAAACTTCTTCATCGCTATCCCACATAGAACATAGAACACTGCAGAAGGTCTGCTCACAAACTTGTCCAATCTCCTTTCCAAGCTACCCAAAGACTCTATAACCCCACTCGGTAGATCATCAGATGCAGCATTCTTCACCTGACCTCATTCTGAACCTGACTATAAATACTCGCGTTCCTTCCACCCCAGGTAGATCTGTTTGTGACTTGAAAAAGCCCACTGTTCAGTGGTCAGTCGTCACGTGAGGTCACAGACCCTGAGCTGCTTTGGGGATTAGCGTGGACGGTTACAAAGCATGGCTTGCTTCTGCAGTGTTTTAAAAACTGAGGTTGGAGAGTTGAAGGAGGAGGTCTTGCTTCTCCAGGAGGAGATTAGGAGGCTGAAGGTCCACCTCAATGGGTCTGGGAGAGAGTGTGAGGTGGCTGGAGTTGTGGGGAATGAGGCTTCTAGCAGTGAGGTGCAGTCTGTCTCTCGCTGTGAGGAGGCTGTAGTTGGGGAGGTAGCAACGGCTACCAGCAGTGAGGTGCAGCCCAGCACCTGCTACAAGTGGCGAGTTGTTCACAGTAATGGGAGGCGCATCAGAGTAAGGAAAGTTAAGAGTGAAGATCTGAAGGTAGGAAATCGCTTCTCTGTTCTCCAGGATGAATGTACTTCAGTGGCCAGTGAAGGTAAGGGTACTACTGCCCCTGCTAATGAAGGTAAGCGCATTCTTGTGGTTGGTGACTCTCAGGTAAGATATATTGACCGTGCTTTTTGTAATAGGAATAAGAAGATGAGAGATAGAGTGTGCTTCCCTGGAGCTGGTGTTGGGGACATTGTCAACAGGCTGGATAATATCATGTCAGGTAATGGGAACAAGCCCATTATCTGTCTCAGTGCTGGTGGAAATGATATTGGGAAGGGTAGGAGAGAAGAGCTGCTAGATAAGTACAGGTCAGCTATAGATTTCATTAAGTCTAAGGGAGGGATCCCAATCATATGTAGCATCTTGCCTAGAAGGGGAGTAGGAAATGAATGGTTGTCTAGGGCAATTGGTGTAAATTGCTGGCTAGACAGATACTGCAAGGAACTTGCAATCCCATTCATTGACAACTGGAACAACTTTTATGGCAAACATGATATGTATGCAAGGGATGGGGTACATCTCTCTGGGGCAGGGGTGGTAGCACTTGCAGACTCGATTGAGAAGGCCATTGGTGAAATGCCTATGATTTTAAACTGATGGAAGATAGAGGTATGGGTGTGTGTGGGAAACAAGCAGGTTGCAACACTAGGGTTGGAAACAGTAAATGTATAAAAGGCATTCAGCATGAAGTTATAAATAAAGACAATAGATCAGGTCAGCAAACAAAGGGGGACAGCAGAGGGCAGCAAGGGACTAGCTCCCTTAAGGTTTACTATACTAATAGCAGGAGTGTAAGAAATAAGATAGATGAGCTAAGATTAATTGCAAGTGCAGGAAACATAGATATTATTGCTATAACAGAGACCTGGCTCAATCTGAAAGATAGAGAGATGCCCTCTGAATGTCACATACAAGGCTATAAATTATTCCACACTGACAGGGTCAACAGGAAAGGTGGTGGAGTAGCGATGTATGTCAGAGACAATTTAAATTGTTGTGTTAGACAAGATATTAAATTAGAAGCGTCAGCCACTGAATCTGTTTGGTTACAGCTTCTCGAGGGCCGAGAAAAACTAATTTTGGGTGTGATTTACAGGGCCCCAAATCTTGATAGGGAGTGCAGTAAACTTCTATGGGACGAAATTCGTAAGGCATCTACATACGAAAATGTTGTGCTAATGGGAGATTTCAACTATAGACAGATTGACTGGAGCAATTTGACAGGAAATTTAGAGTCAGGTGACTTTCTTGATACGATCCAGGATTGTTTTTTAAAACAGTTTGTGACAGAGCCAACTAGGGGAAATAACCTCCTTGACTTGGTTCTTGCCAGTAGGGAAACACTAATTAATAATCTTGAGGTTAATGATGAGCTTGGGGAAAGTGATCACAAATCACTCAGTTTTAATATATCATGGAATTCCCCTAATAATGGCAATCAAGTCTCCGTCCCTGACTTTCGCTTGGCTGATTTCATAGGACTGAAAAATTACTTAGGTGGGCTGAACTGGAATGACCTGACTAAGGGTCAGGTAGGTGGTGATGGTTGCCGATATGATGCTTTCCAGGGCATAGTTCTAGCTGCTCAGTCAAATTATGTTCCAAATAGGGAAATCAGATCAAACAAAAATGATCCTAAATGGATGAACAATAGATTAAAATATCTGATTGGTCAAAAGAGAGGCATATATAGGCAAATCAAAAGAGGAGAGGGGCAATTAAGAAATCGATATATTCAGTTAAAGAGAGAAATAAAAAAGGGAATTAGAAAAGCAAAAAGAGATTATGAGGTTAAAGTTGCAAGAGAATCGAAGACTAACCCAAAAGGATTCTTTCAGGTATACAGAAGTAAGATCAGGGACAAGATAGGCCCACTCAAAAGTTCCTCGGGTCAGCTCACTGACAGTGATAAGGAAATGTGTAGAATTTTTAACACATACTTCCTCTCAGTTTTTACACAGGAGGATACCAGCGATATTCCAGTAATGATAAATTATGTAGAACAGGACGATAATAAACTGTGCACTATTAGGGTCACAAGTGACATGGTCCTTAGGCAAATAGATAAATTAAAACCTAACAAATCCCCAGGCCCTGATGAACTGTATGCAAGGGTTCTAAAGGAATGTAAAGAGGAGCTTAGCACACCTTTGGCTAATCTTTTCAACATATCACTACAAACTGGCATGGTGCCAGATAAGTGGAAAATGGCAAATGTGATACCTATTTTCAAAACAGGTGACAGGTCCTTAGCTTCGAACTATAGACCAATAAGCCTAACCTCCATAGTGGGAAAATTTATGGAATCAATAATTGCCGAGGCAGTTCGTAGCCACCTTGAAAAGCATAAATTAATCAACGAATCTCAGCATGGTTTTACAAAGGGGCGTTCCTGCCTTACGAATTTATTAACTTTTTTCACTAAGGTATTTGAGGAGGTAGATCATGGTAATGAATATGATATTGTGTATATGGACTTCAGTAAGGCTTTTGACAGGGTCCCACATCAGAGACTATTGAGGAAAATTAAAGCACATGGAATAGGAGGAGAAATTTTTTCCTGGATAGAGGCATGGTTGACAAATAGGCAGCAGAGAGTTTGCATAAATGGGGAGAAATCAGAGTGGGGAAGCGTCACGAGCGGTGTTCCACAGGGGTCAGTGTTGGGCCCCCTGCTGTTCACAATCTACATAAACGACATAGATGAGGGCATAAAGAGCGACATCGGCAAGTTTGCCGATGACACCAAAATAGGCCGTCGAATTCATTCTGACGAGGACATTCGAGCACTCCAGGAAGATTTGAATAGACTGATGCAGTGGTCGGAGAAGTGGCAGATGCAGTTTAATATAGACAAATGCAAAGTTCTAAATGTTGGACAGGACAATAACCATGCCACATATAAACTAAATAATGTAGATCTTAATATTACGGATTGCGAAAAAGATTTAGGAGTTCTGGTTAGCAGTAATCTGAAACCAAGACAACAGTGCATAAGTGTTCGCAATAAAGCTAATAGAATCCTTGGCTTCATATCAAGAAGCATAAATAATAGGAGTCCTCAGGTTGTTCTTCAACTCTATACATCCTTGGTTAGGCCTCATTTAGATTATGCTGCACAGTTTTGGTCACCGTATTACAGAATGGATATAAATTCTCTGGAAAATGTACAAAGGAGGATGACAAAGATGATCCCATGTATCAGAAACCTTCCCTATGAGGATAGACTAAGGGCCCTGAAACTGCACTCTCTAGAAAGACGTAGAATTAGGGGGGATATGATTGAGGTGTATAAATGGAAGACAGGAATAAATAAAGGGGATGTAAATAGTGTGCTGAAAATATCTAGCCTAGACAGGACTCGCAGCAATGGTTTTAAGTTGGAAAAATTCAGATTCAGGAAGGATATAGGAAAGTACTGGTTTGGTAATAGAGTTGTGGATGAGTGGAACAAACTCCCAAGTACCGTTATAGAGGCCAGAACGTTGTGTAGCTTTAAAAATAGGTTGGATAAATACATGAGTAGATGTGGGTGGGTGTGAGTTAGACCTGATAGCTTGTGCTAACAGGTCGGTTGCCGTGTTCCTCCCTTAAGTCAATGTGACCTGACCTGACTAGGTTGGGTGCATTGGCTTAAGCCGGTAGGAGACTTGGACCTGCCTCGCATGGGCCAGTAGGCCTTCTGCAGTGTTCCTTCGTTCTTATGTTCTTATGTTCTTATCCTTGAAAAGCATAAATTAATCAACGAATCTCAGCATGGTTTTACAAAGGGGCGTTCCTGCCTTACGAATTTATTAACTTTTTTCACTAAGGTATTTGAGGAGGTAGATCATGGTAATGAATATGATATTGTGTATATGGACTTCAGTAAGGCTTTTGACAGGGTCCCACATCAGAGACTATTGAGGAAAATTAAAGCACATGGAATAGGAGGAGAAATTTTTTCCTGGATAGAGGCATGGTTGACAAATAGGCAGCAGAGAGTTTGCATAAATGGGGAGAAATCAGAGTGGGGAAGCGTCACGAGCGGTGTTCCACAGGGGTCAGTGTTGGGCCCCCTGCTGTTCACAATCTACATAAACGACATAGATGAGGGCATAAAGAGCGACATCGGCAAGTTTGCCGATGACACCAAAATAGGCCGTCGAATTCATTCTGACGAGGACATTCGAGCACTCCAGGAAGATTTGAATAGACTGATGCAGTGGTCGGAGAAGTGGCAGATGCAGTTTAATATAGACAAATGCAAAGTTCTAAATGTTGGACAGGACAATAACCATGCCACATATAAACTAAATAATGTAGATCTTAATATTACGGATTGCGAAAAAGATTTAGGAGTTCTGGTTAGCAGTAATCTGAAACCAAGACAACAGTGCATAAGTGTTCGCAATAAAGCTAATAGAATCCTTGGCTTCATATCAAGAAGCATAAATAATAGGAGTCCTCAGGTTGTTCTTCAACTCTATACATCCTTGGTTAGGCCTCATTTAGATTATGCTGCACAGTTTTGGTCACCGTATTACAGAATGGATATAAATTCTCTGGAAAATGTACAAAGGAGGATGACAAAGTTGATCCCATGTATCAGAAACCTTCCCTATGAGGATAGACTAAGGGCCCTGAATCTGCACTCTCTAGAAAGACGTAGAATTAGGGGGGATATGATTGAGGTGTATAAATGGAAGACAGGAATAAATAAAGGGGATGTAAATAGTGTGCTGAAAATATCTAGCCTAGACAGGACTCGCAGCAATGGTTTTAAGTTGGAAAAATTCAGATTCAGGAAGGATATAGGAAAGTACTGGTTTGGTAATAGAGTTGTGGATGAGTGGAACAAACTCCCAAGTACAGTTATAGAGGCCAGAACGTTGTGTAGCTTTAAAAATAGGTTGGATAAATACATGAGTAGATGTGGGTGGGTGTGAGTTAGACCTGATAGCTTGTGCTACCAGGTCGGTTGCCGTGTTCCTCCCTTAAGTCAATGTGACCTGACCTGACTAGGTTGGGTGCATTGGCTTAAGCCGGTAGGAGACTTGGACCTGCCTCGCATGGGCCAGTAGGCCTTCTGCAGTGTTCCTTCGTTGAGGAAGTAGGTATTGAAAATTTCACACATTTCCTTATCACTGTCAGTGATCTGACCTGAGTTACTCTTAAGTGGGCCAATCTTGTCCCTAATCTTGCTTCTGTATACCTGAAAGAACCCATTTGGGTTAGTCTTCGAATCCCTTGCGACCTTAGCCTCATAATCCCTTTTTGCTTTTTTCATTCCTTTCTTTATTTCTCTCTTTAATTGAATATATTGATTTCTTAACTGCCCATCCCCTCTTTTGATACGCCTATATATGCCTCTCTTTTGACCAATGAGATGTTTTAATCTATTGTTCATCCATTTGGGATCATTTTTGTTAGATCTAATTTCCCTACTCGGAACAAAAGTTGTCTGGGCAGCTAGAACTATGCTCTGAAAAACGTCATACTGGCAACCAAGATCACCTACCTGACCTGTAGTCAGGTTATCCCAATTTAGCCCACCCAGGTAATTTTTCACTCCCATAAAATTGGCCAAGCGAAAGTCTGGGACGGAAATTTGTTTGCAGTTGTCTGGGTAATTCCATAATATATTGAAACTAAGTAATTTGTGATCACTTTCCCCAAGCTCATCATTAACCTCAAGATTATTATTTAGTGATTGTTTGTTGGCAAGAACCAAGTCAAGCAGATTGTTTCCTCTAGTTGGTTCTGTCACAACCTGTTCTAAAAAGCAATCCTGAACCGCATCAAGAAAGTCACTAGACTCAAGATTTCCTGTCATATTGTTCCAATCAATTTATCTGAAGTTAAAATCTCCCATTAACACAACATTTTCATATCTAGATGCCTTATGAATTTCGTCCCATAACAGTTTACTGCACTCCCTATCAAGGTTTGGGAGCCTATAAATCACACCTAAAATTAATTTGTCACGACACTCGAGAAACTGTAACCAAACAGATTCTGTGATCGATGTTTCTAATCTGATATCATGTCTAAAATAACAATTTAAATTATCTCTGACATACATCGCCACTCCACCACCCTTCCTGTTGACCCTATCAGTGTGGAATAGTTTATAACCCTGTATGTTACATTCAGAAGGCATTTATCTATCTTTCAGGTTGAACCAGGTCTCTGTTATACCAATAATATCTATATTACCTGCACTTGCAAGTAATCTTAGCTTATCTATCTTATTTCTTAGACTCTTACTATTTGTATAGTAAACCTTAAGGGAGCTAGTCACTCGTTGCCCTCTACTATCTCTCTTTTTTTGTTGATCAATTGATTTGCCTTTACTAGCAACTTTATTTTGAATATTGTCTTTTAAACATATCCCTGAGGTATCCCGGTAATATCTGCTGTTTTCAATCCTAATACTGCAGCCTGAATGTTTCCCACAAACACCCATACCTCTATAATCTATCAGTTTAAGTTCCTTGACAAGTCATCAGTTACCCCCTCAATCGAACTGGCTAATGCAACCACTCCAGCCCCAGGGAGATTAACCCCATCCTCTGCATGCATAACACATTTGCCATGGAATATGTTCCAGTTATCAATGAATGGGATTGCAAGTTCCTTGCAGTACCTGTCTAGCCAGCAATTTATACCAATTGCCCTATACATCCATTCATTGCCCACTCCCTTTGACTGGGATCCCTCCCTTAGACCTAACTACTTCTATGGTTGACCTATACTTATCCAGCAGCTCCTGTCTCCTGCCATTCCCAATGTCATTACCCCTAACACTAAGACAGATAATGGGCTTGTTCCCATTACCTGCTGTAATATTATCCAACCTGCTGACTATGTCACCAACACCAGCTCCAGGAAGGCACACCCTCTGTCTGACCTTTCTATCTCTGTTACAAAAAGCACAGTCCATATACCTTTCCTGAGAATGTCCTACAATTAAAACATTCTTACCTTGATTAGCAGGGGAATCAGTTGGTACCTTCAACCTCACTAACCACTGAAGTACATTCGTCCTGGAGAACAGAGAATCGATTTCCTACCTTCACATCTTCTCTGTTAACCCTCCTTATCTTCCTTCTTCCTGAACTGTGAACCACTTGTCACTTAAAGCGGCTGCCACTCTCACTGCTGGTGACCAGTTCCTCCTTATCAGCTAAATCCTTCTCACACTCACTCCCAAACTCATCTTTGCGAAGCTTCAGCTTCCTATTTTCCTCCTGAAGAAGTAGAATCTCCTTCTTCAACACTTGAACCTGAGATTCTAAAACACTACAACAAGCCATGGTGCTTGGTAACAGCCCACGCTAACTCCCAGAGAGTTTAGGACAGGTATGTATATGATCTGTTCTCTAAGGTCAATGCTAAAAAATGAGATCTCACGTCTCACGGAGGAAAATAATTTTGTTAATGTATTTCGAGAGTTGTAACAAATGTGAAATGTTTGGGAAATGTAAAGTAAACATGTTAGCAGTAACGAAGAGAAAGTTGTTAGCAGAAATAAAAGGGGAGTGGTTTTCAGTTAAGAGAAAAATAAGATCAGGGAGGGTACCAGAAGCAGGCTTGCTGTACTCCAGGACGAAATGTACAGTGGTCGCCCAGGATAAAGATATTAACCATTGTCTGCATTTGTCTCTACTGATAAAGGTAAGAATATGCTCATTGTCCTTGACTCACAGATTAGATACATGGATCGTAACATCTGTAACAGGGATAGGAAGGTGAGACAGAGGGTGCGTTTCCCTGGAGCTGGGCTTAGTGATCGATTAAATATGTGAGGTTGGGAACAAGACCATTATCTGCCTCAGCATTGGAGGAAACAGTACTAGAAAGGGCAGGAGACAAAAGCTGTTCGTCAAGGTATATGGCAGCTATAAATTTAATTAGGTCCATGGGAGGCATATCGATCACATAGAGCATTTCGGTTAAGACTGGACGATGAATAGATGTCTAGGGCAAATTATTTAAATTTCTGGCTAAACAAGTATTGAAAGGAACTTACAATCCCATTAACAACTGGGATAATTTCTAAGGCATACATGATGTATTTGAAAGGAACAGAGTACATCCCTCCCGAGCGAAGGTCATAACGTGAGCCAGGTCGGTTGAGGAGGTCGTTGCTCAGTTGTAAAAGACTTTAAACAAAAACAAAAATAGAGGAATCGGTGTGTATGTGAAACAAAAAAGGTTGCAGCACTAGAAATGGAAGAAGTAAAAAAAATATCGAAACACTTTAGGAAATCGTTGAAAAACACGGTTGTTACAACATATAGTTATTAATAAAAACATAAGAATTGACCAATAAAGAGAGAGAGTGAAGAGAGGTGAGTGAATAATTATCTTAGGGTCTACTATACTAACAGCAGGAGCACTAGATGTAAGATAGAAGAACTATGGTTAATTACATGTGCAGGAAGCATAGATATTATAATGCAATAATTGAGACCTGGTTCAGTTTGAAAAACATAGATATGCCTGGGAATGCCAAATACACTGATGTAAATTTTCCACAGTCAGACTCAACAGAAGAGGAGGAGCAACAAAGTCAAAGGACACAAGTGCAACTAATGTGACATTTTGTTGTGGCAACGTTTCGTTCTCCGTGAGCTTTGTCAAGCTTGACAAAGCTCCTGGAGAGCGAAACATTGCCACAATAAAATGTCACATTAGTTGCACTTGTGTCCTTTCACTTTACATATTGTCGGTAATTCTACCAACATTATTACAGCAACAAAGTCGAGTGAAACAAACTACTTGCAAATAGTGCCAATGAAGTGAGAACCTTGCAACCTTAATGACCCTCGTTTGTTGATAATGACCCTCGTGTGTTAATAAGCTTGAAGGCCAGCTAACCAACTAACCAACCAACTTGTATCAACAATTCACAAATGAAAAGAAATGCGTTATGATGGCATTCATTCATTCATTAGCGATTCGCCGGTACTTCCGGCCCGGGTCTTCTCCACATGGTGACCCGGCTCCGCCATTATGATGGCGTATGTTTACTGGTACATGGTGTGGAGCGCTTGTGAATCAGATTTGTTTAACGTTTATTGACTCTGAGTGGGCCATTAAAGGTCTAATTATCTCAACATTAACAACATTGGAAATAATGGCAGAATTACCGACAATATATTAGATAAAAGGACACAGATACAACTAATGTGACATTTTATTGTGTCAACGTTTCGCTCTCCAGGAACTTTGCCAACGACTCGACAAAGCTCCTGGAGAGCGAAACGTTGACGCAATAAAATGTTGCATTAGCCGCATCTTTGTCCTTTTACCTAACATTAGTAGAATAATCCCTCAAATAATTAACTTATTCATATACAGTTACACACACTGTAAACCTGGTGTTCAACGTGACTGTCATTACGCTTAAAGAGGTTCATTGTCACGTGAATTTGTAACCAGGATTCAGGTTAGCAAGAAACTTGTTCTATGTTTCTCAAATTACACTTATCTCTGTTTGACAGAGACCAGTGACATGTTTATAGTATTTTTTGTGTGTGTTCCTATTATGAAGGAGGTGGTGGTGAAAGTGGCAGTGTATGTGCCGAGAGTGTTGGTTCTACCTCAGAGATGACCAGTATCTTCATTAATATTACAGTGGAGGTGGCAACAATGTCTCACATACCAACAACCACCTTTCTCCATTCTGAACCGCCTCTCTCTCTCTCTCACACACACACACACACACACACACACACACACACACACACACACACACACACACACAGGGCAACTACCCGAGGCATGGAAGACATCAAATGTAGTTCCCATTTTTAAAAAAGGAGACAGAAAAGAGGCACTAAACTACAGACCTGTGTCACTGACGTGTATAGTATGCGAAGTCATGGAGAAGATTATCAAGAGGAGAGTGGTGGAGCACCTGGAACGTAACAAGATTATAAACGACTACCAGCATGGATTCATGGAAGGCAAATCCTGTGTCACAAAACGTCTGGAGTTTCATGACAAAGTTACAGAAGTAAGACACGAGAGAGAGGGGTGGGTTTATTGCATTTTCTTGGACTACAAGAAGGCCTTCGACACAGTTCCTCACAAGCGATTAGTGCAGAAGAATCAGGCGCGTATAACGGGAAGGGCACTGCAATGGATCAGAGAATACTTGACAGGGAGGCAACAACGATTCATGGTACGTGATGAGGTATCACAGTGGGCACGTGTGACGAGCGAGGTCCCACATGGTTCCGTCATAGGACCAGTGCTATTTTTTTGGTATATGTGAATGCCATGATGGAAGTGATAGACTCAGAAGTGTCCCTGTTCGCAGATGATGTGAAGTTAATGAGGAGAATTAAATAAGACGAGGACCAGGCAGGACTTCAAAGTGACCTGGACAGGCTGGACACCTGATCCAGCAACTGGCTTCTCGAATTTAACCCTACCAAATGCAAAGTCATGAAGATCGGAGAAAGGCAAAGAAGACCGCAGACAGAGTATAGGCTAGGTGGTCAAAGGCTGCAAACCTTGCTCAAGGAGAAAGATCTTGGGGTGAATGTAACACCAAGCATGTCTCCGGAAGCACACATCAACCAAACAACTGCTGCAGCATATGGGCGCCTGGCAAACCTGAGATTAGCGTTCTGATAACCTAAGTAAGGAATCTTTCAAGACACTGTACACCGGGTACGTCAGGTCCATACTGGAGTATGCAGCACCAGTTTGGAACCCGCACCGGGTCAAGCACGTTAAGAAATTAGAGAAAGTGCAAAGGTTTGCGACAAAGGTAGTTCCAGAGCTAAGGGGAATGTCCTACGAAGAAAGGTTAAGGGAACTCGGCCTGACGACACTGGAGGACAGGAGGGCCAGGGGAGACATATTAACGACAAACAAAATACTGCGTGGAATAGATAACGTGGACAAGGACAGGATGTTCCAGAGATGGGACACAGAAACATGGAGTCATAATTGGTAGTTGAAGACTCGGATTAGTCAAAAGGATGTTAGGAAGTATTTCTTTAGTCACAGAGTTGTCAGGAAGTGGAATATTCTAGCAAGTGGTGTAGTGGACGCAGGAACTATACATAGTTTTAAGACGAGTGCAAACAGTTGGGGGTCTTAGGCGCTGTTGCCACATTGGCAGCGGTAGGCCTGAAGAAGTGACGTCACGACAAGTTGTGCGCCATTATACATATAAAGTGAAGTGTATATAATGTGAAGTGTATACTATCATCAGTGAAGAGTGACATCGCGTGAGGAAGCGGGATGTATGAGAATATATGGTTATAAACATCACGGGTGAAGGATCTCCAAAATAGGGATTTAAGGCCTACGTACGACGACTCCGTCATCAGCAGCTGGCAACCTGTCACCGCACCATTGAGCGCAAGTTTATTCGCCTATTTGTGGTTTGCATGTTGACGGCCCTGGCTGGCCTTGCATACTGTATGATACTGGTCACTCACTCCTGCAAGCTATTACCAGAATTAGAATAGAAATAGCATAGACATAGTGAATATAGTGTTGACGAGTGTGAGAAGGTAGGTGGGACAAGCTTTCAAGGGCAACATTGTAAGATGGTGCGAGGGTCGGTCAAGTCCCAGGAGGGTTGTGTCAGGTCACAAGAAGTTGCGGCCAGTCATTACACCGCACAAGACACTCACACACACTCACACACACACACACACACACATGCACACACACACACAGGCAGTGTTACTACCGGTAGTTGTTAGCAGTAAGAATACTTAGGAAGCTAGGAAGTCCTCTCTCAATGAGAACAAGGAAAATGATAATAACCAGCAACAATTAATACGTAAATCCAGAAAGGGCAATAAGTTGAGAGAGTAGCATAATTGGGAAAGATAAATGAGACTAAATTTGTGCCTACACGACGGATCTTTCAACCACACCACCTACCCCCCCTAACCCTCCCTCCCTCACACACAAGCACACACACACACAAGGGTAGACACTCACACACTCACACACACACACACACACACACACACACACACACACACACACAAACACAGAAACACACACCACACACACACACACACCACACACACCCCACACACACACACACACCACACACACACACACACACACACACACACACACACACACACACACACACACCACACATGCACACCCCCCACACACACCACACATGCACACCCCACACACACACCACACACCACACACACACCACACACACACCACACACACACACACACACACACACACACACCCACACACACACACACACACACACACGCACATACACACACACACACACGCACACCCACACACACACGCACACACCACACACACCCTGACACACCACTTGACACAAACACGTACCCCCCCTCCCCTAACCACCCCTCCCCCTTCCCTAACCACCTCACCTTAGCCACCTACCCCTCCCCCAAACCACCTAACCCCTCCCCAAACCGTCTAACCCCCCCAACTACCTCCCTCCCTCCAATAACCATCCTCCCCCTCCCCCATAACCATCCATCCCCTCTCTCCCTCAAACCATCTAACCCCCTCCCCCAACTATCTCCACCCCTCCAATAACCATCCTCCCCCTCCCCCACAACCATCCATCCCCTCTCCTCCTAACCATCTATTCCCCTCCCCCTAACCACCCGTCCCCCCTTCTGTGGAGCAACGGGGGAACCTAGAGCCAGGATGAGGACAAGGGGCTCCAAGGACGAATCTGGGAGGGAGGAATGGGAGGTAGAGCTCAAAAAAAGGGAGGAAGACTGGGGAAGGAGACTAGATGAGCTGGAAAGGAAGATGGAAGAGAGGTTAGCAGCAGAATGCAGAAGGTGGAAGCAACAGGCCACAGCAGCAGAAATCAAGATAGAGAGATTAGAAGAGGAGCTGAGACATCTGAAACAGCACAGAGACAAAGATATTACAGAAGTAGCATCGGCAATGGCTACATCAAACACAGACAACAGGTCTGAAGGAAGCATGGAAACTAAACTGTATGCAGAGGTCCTGTCAAACCCACATGGGGCCAAAACAAAGGCAGGGAGCACACTAGGACAGAATGAGAGGTTGGAAGACATTGAAGGAACTAGGACATGTGCAAGGACCTTACCAGATACCTGTGGGGGCCAGGAACAGGTGAGCAGGAAGGACAAACCAAGAAGTATAGGGCCCATAACTAGGGAAGGGACTGAAGGAAGGAACACTCTACGGGAAGAAACTAAAACACATCAGAGGATGCAATGGGAGTCACAGTGGGAGGTGGAAAGGGAGAGATCCGTGTTTGTCTATGGGCTAGACGAAGCTAAAGGGGAAACTTATGATGAAAGAAAGCAGGAGGAGAAAAAAGTGATTGAAGATATCATGAAGGTGATAGGCGAGGGGGACATGACCCAGGTGGCAAATTTTCGGAGAATTGGGTGGTTCACAAAGAAAAGGAATCGGCCTCTCAAAGTAATTTTCAAGGCAGAATCAACCTGAACCATGATCCTGCAGGAGAAAGCACGGCTGAGAGGCAAGCAGGAGTTCCGGAGTGTGTACCTCGATCGAGACAGAACACAGGACGAAAGGAAGATGATGAAAGAGAGAGTTCAAAAACGAAAGGAGAAATGGGAGGAAATGAAAAAGGAGAGCAGAATAACCCAGGATCAAATGGAAGGACAAGCACACCCCCCAGAAACACCTGCAGAAGGACTCCAGCCACGACACCCCCAAGGCAACTGAACAATCCAAACCAACCATCACACACCGATCCCTCTGTTTCCACCCCCCGCACCACAGTTACAGTATTAGAACAGAAGTTGAAGGTTTGGTACACAAATGCAGATGGATTAACGAATAAACATGAGGAATGGCAAGAAAGAATCAATGAGAAGTCCCCAGACATCATAGCAGTTACAGAAACAAAACTCACGGAGACAATAACAGATGCAATCTTCCCACCAGGATACCAGATCATGAGGAAAGATAGAAGGGGCAGGGGGGGAGGTGGGGTTGCTCTGCTCGTAAAAAACAGATGGAAATTCGAGAAAATGGAAGGCATAGATGAGACGGGAGAAAGAGACTACATAGCAGGTACACTTCAGTCTGGGGAACACAAAGTGGTCATTGCAGTGATGTATAATCCACCACAGAACTGCAGGAGGCCAAGAGAGGAATATGAAGAGAGCAACAGAGCAATGGTGGACACACTTGCTGAGGTGGCAAGAAGAGCTCATTCCAGCAGAGCAAAGTTGCTGGTTATGGGGGATTTCAACCACAGGGAGATCGACTGGGAAAACCTGGAGCCACATGGGGGTCCCGAAACATGGAGAGCCAGGATGTTGGACGTGGTGCTGGAAAACCTCATGCACCAACATGTTAAGGACACTACCAGAGTGAGAGGGGAGGATGAACCAGCAAGATTGGACCTTGTGTTCACCCTGGGCAGCTCAGACATTGAGGACATCAAGTATGAGAGTCCCCTAGGAGCTAGCGACCACGTGGTTCTGTGCTTTGAATACATAGTAGAGCTGCAAGTGGAGAGAATAACAGGAGTTGAATGGGAAAAGCCTGACTATAAAAGAGGGGACTACATAGGGTTGAACTTCCTGCGGGAGGTCCAGTGGGACAGAGAACTGGCAGGAAAGCCAGTAAATGAAATGATGGAATATGTAACAACAAAATGCAAGGAGGCAGTGGAAAAGTTTATTCCCAAGGGCAACAGTAACAACGGGAAGACCAGAACGAGCCCCTGGTTTACCCGACGGTGTAAGGAGGCAAAAACAAAGTGTAATAGAGAATGGAAAAAGTACAGAAGGCAGAGAACACACGAAAATAGGGAGATCAGTCGCAGAGCCAGGAATGAGTATGCACAGGTAAGGAGGGAGGCCCAGCGACAGTATGAAGATGACATAGCATCGAGAATCAAGACTGACCCGAAACTGTTGTATAGCCACACCAGGAGGAAGACAACAGTCAAAGACCAGGTGATCAGATTAAGGACAGAAGGTGGAGAACTCAAAAGAAATGATCAGGAGGTATGTGAGGAGCTGAACAGGAGATTTCAGGAAGTTTTTACAGTAGAGACAGGAAGGGCTGTGGGAAGACAGCACAAAAGGGAACATCAAGAGGGAATATACCAACAAGTGATGGATGACATACGAACAACTGAGGAGGAGGTGAAGAAGCTCTTGAGTGACCTTGACACCTCAAAGGCGATGGGACCAGACAACATCTCTCCATGAGTCCTTAGAGAAGGAGCAGAGATGCTGTGCGTGCCTCTAACCACAATCTTCAACACATCCCTTGAAACTGGGCAACTACCTGAGAAATGGAAGACAGCTAATGTAGTCCCCATATTTAAGAAAGGAAACAGAAACGAGGCACTAAACTACAGACCTGTGTCTCTGACATGTATTGTGTGCAAAGTCATGGAGAAGATTATCAGGAGGAGAGTGGTCGAACACCTGGAAAGGAACAAGATTCTAAATGAAAACCAGCATGGGTTCATGGAAGGCAAATCTTGTATCACAAACATCCTGGAGTTTTATGACAAGGTAACAGAAGTAAGACACGAGAGAGAGGGGTGGGTAGATTGCGTTTTCCTAGACTGCAGGAAGGCCTTTGACACAGTTCCCCACAAGAGATTAGTGCAGAAGCTGGAGGATCAGGCGCATGTAAAAGGGAGGGCACTGCAATGGATAAGGGAATACCTGACAGGGAGGCAGCAACGAGTCATGGTACGTGAAGAGGTATCACAGTGGGCGCCTGTTACGAGCAGGGTCCCACAGGGGTCAGTTTTAGGACCAGTGCTATATTTGATATATGTGAACGACATGATGGAAGGAATAGACTCTGAAGTGTCCCTGTTCGCAGATGACTTGAAGTTGATGAGAAGAATTAAATCGGATGAGGATGAGGCAGGACTGCAGAGAGACCTGGAGAGGCTGGACATGTGGTCCAGTAACTGGCTTCTCGAATTCAATCCAGCCAAATGCAAAGTCATGAAGATTGGGGAGGGGCAAAGAAGACCGCAGACAGAGTATAGGCTAGGTGGACAAAGACTACAGACTTCACTCAGGGAGAAAGACCTTGGGGTGACCATAACACCGAGCACATCACCGGAAGCATACATCAACCAAATAACTGCTGCAGCATACGGGCGCCTGGCAAACCTGAGAATAGCGTTCCGATACCTTAATAAGGAATCGTTCAAGACACTGTACACTGTGTATGTTAGGCCCATACTGGAGTATGCAGCACCAGTCTGGAACCCACACCTGGTCAAGCACGTCAAGAAGTTAGAGGAAGTACAAAGGTTTGCAACAAGGCTAGTCCCAGAGCTCAGGGGAATGTCGTACGAGGAAAGGTTGAGGGAGATCGGACTGACGACACTGGAGGACAGAAGGGTCAGGGGAGACATGATAACGACAGAGACAGGATGTTCCAGAGAGGGGACACAGGAACAAGGGGTCACAACTGGAAGCTGAAGACTCAGACGAGTCACAGGGACGTTAGGAAGTATTTCTTCAGTCATAGAGTTGTCAGCAAGTGGAATAGCCTAGCAAGTGAAGTAGTGGAGGCAGGAATCACACATAGTTTTAAGAAGAGGTATGACAAAGCTCAGGAAGCAGAGAGGGAGAGGACCTAGTAGCGATCAGTGAAGAGGCGGGGCCAGGAGCTGAGTCTCGACCCCTGCAACCACAATTAGGTGAGTACATACAAAGAAAGTGAGAGAAACAAAAACGAAAGAAAAGAAAAATTGAAAACTGAGAAAAATCAAAAGAGAAAAAGCCAGATACAAAAAAGAGAGAAAAAGCAAGACAAAAAAAAAAAAAAAAGAAAAGCGAGACACAAAAAAGAGAGAAAAGCGAGAGACAAAAAGAGAAAATAGTTAAAAATTGAAAAAAAGGAGAGAGAGAGAGAGAGAGAGAGTAACAGAGAGAGAGAGAAAGAGAGAGAGAGAAAGAGTGAGTAACAGAGAGAGAGAGAGAGAGAGAGAGAGAGAGAGAGAGAGAGAGAGAGAGAGAGAGAGAGAAACAGAGAGAGAGAGAAAGAGAGAGAGAGAAAGAGTGAGAGAGTAACAGAGAGAGAGAGAGAGAGAGAGAGAGAGAGAGAGAGAGAGAGAGAGAGAGAGAGAGAGAGAGAGAGAGAGAGAGAGAGAGAGAGAGAAAAGCAGGATAAATTAGAAACAAATAGGCAACAATATTAAGGGAGGATAAAAGAGTGAAAATATTCGAGCATTAAAGTTACTCCACAGTCACAAAGTTACTCCACAGTCACAAAGTTACTCCACAGTCACAAATTTACTCCACAGTCACAAAGTTACTCTACAGTCACAAAGTTACTCCACAGTCACAAATTTACTCCACAGTCACAAAGTTACTCCACAGTCACAAATTTACTCCACAGTCACAAAGTTACTCCACAGTCACAAAGTTACTCCACAGTCACAAAGTTACTCCACAGTCACAAAGTTACTCCACAGTCACAAAGTTACTCCACAGTCACAAAGTTACTCCACAGTCACAAAGTTACTCCACAGTCACAAAGTTACTCCACAGTCACAAAGTTACTCCACAGTCACAAAGTTACTCCACAGTCACAAAGTTACTCCACAGTCACAAAGTTACTCCACAGTCACAAATTTACTCCACAGTCACAAAGTTACTCCACAGTCACAAATTTACTCCACAGTCACAGAGTTACTCCACAGTCACAAATTTACTCCACAGTCACAAAGTTACTCTACAGTCACAAAGTTACTCCACAGCCACAAAGTTACTCCACAGTCACAAAGTTACTCCACAGTCACAAAGTTACTCCACAGTCACAAAGTTACTCCACAGTCACAAAGTTACTCCACAGTCACAAAGTTACTCCACAGTCACAAAGTTACTCCACAGTCACAAAGTTACTCCACAGTCACAAAGTTACTCCACAGTCACAAAGTTACTCCACAGTCACAAAGTTACTCCACAGTCACAAAGTTACTCCACAGTCACAAAGTTACTCTACAGTCACAAAGTTACTCTACAGTCACAAAGTTACTCCACAGTCACAAAGTTACTCCACAGTCACAAAGTTACTCCACAGTCACAAAGTTACTCCACAGTCACAAAGTTACTCCACAGTCACAAAGTTACTCCACAGTCACAAAGTTACTCCACAGTCACAAAGTTACTCCAAGGTCACAAAGTTACTCCACAGTCACAAAGTTACTCTACAGTCACAAAGTTACTCCACACTCACAAAGTTACTCTACAGTCACAAAGTTACTCTACAGTCACAAAGTTACTCCACAGTCACAAAGTTACTCCACAGTCACAAAGTTACTCCACAGTCACAAAGTTACTCCACAGTCACAAATTTACTCCACAGTCACAAATTTACTCCACAGTCACAAAGTTACTCCACAGTCACAAAGTTACTCCACAGTCACAAAGTTACTCCACAGTCACAAAGTTACTCCACAGTCACAAAGTTACTCCACAGTCACAAAGTTACTCCACAGTCACAAAGTTACTCTACAGTCACAAAGTTACTCCACAGTCACAAATTTACTCCACAGTCACAAATTTACTCCACAGTCACAAAGTTACTCCACAGTCACAAAGTTACTCCACAGTCACAAATTTACTCCACAGTCACAAATTTACTCCACAGTCACAAAGTTACTCCACAGTCACAAAGTTACTCCACAGCCACAAAGTTACTCTACAGTCACAAAGTTACTCCACAGCCACAAAGTTACTCCACAGTCACAAAGTTACTCCACAGTCACAAAGTTACTCCACAGTCACAAAGTTACTCCACAGTCACAAAGTTACTCCACAGTCACAAAGTTACTCTACAGTCACAAAGTTACTCCACAGTCACAAATTTACTCCACAGTCACAAATTTACTCCACAGTCACAAAGTTACTCCACAGTCACAAAGTTACTCCACAGCCACAAAGTTACTCTACAGTCACAAAGTTACTCCACAGCCACAAAGTTACTCCACAGTCACAAAGTTACTCCACAGTCACAAAGTTACTCCACAGTCACAAAGTTACTCCACAGTCACAAATTTACTCCACAGTCACAAATTTACTCCACAGTCACAAAGTTACTCCACAGTCACAAAGTTACTCCACAGCCACAAAGTTACTCTACAGTCACAAAGTTACTCCACAGCCACAAAGTTACTCCACAGTCACAAAGTTACTCCACAGTCACAAAGTTACTCCACAGTCACAAAGTTACTCCACAGTCACAAAGTTACTCCACAGTCACAAAGTTACTCCACAGTCACAAAGTTATTCCACAGTCACAAAGTTACTCCACAGTCACAAAGTTACTCTACAGTCACAAAGTTACTCCACAGTCACAAAGTTACTCCACAGTCACAAAGTTACTCCACAGTCACAAAGTTACTCCACAGTCACAAAGTTACTCCACAGTCACAAAGTTACTCCACAGTCACAAAGTTACTCCACAGTCACAAAGTTACTCCACAGTCACAAAGTTACTCCACAGTCACAAAGTTACTCTACAGTCACAAAGTTACTCCACAGTCACAAAGTTACTCCACAGTCACATAACAAAACAAAGACAATTAAGGAACAAGTGATAATGTTGAGAATAACATCAGTACTTGAAGCGTAAAACAACATTACAGGAAATACAGGAAGGTACTGTAGTGAGTACAGGTCAACAAGTACTGGAGAATTACAGGAAGGTACTGTAGTGAGTACAGGTCAACAATTACTGGAGAATTACAGGAAGGTACTGTAGTGAGTACAGGTCAACAAGTACTGGAGAATTACAGGAAGGTACTGTAGTGAGTACAGGTTAACAAGTACTGGAGAATTACAGGAAGATACTGTAGTGAGTACAGGTCAACAAGTACTGGAGAATTACAGGAAGGTACTGTAGTGAGTAAAGGTCAACAAGTACTGGAGAATTACAGGAAGGTACTGTAGTCAGTACAGGTTAACAAGTACTGGAGAAATACTGGAAGGTACTGTAGTGAGTACAGGTCAACAAGTACTGGAGAATTACAGGAAGGTACTGTAGTGAGTACAGGTTAACAAGTACTGGAGAATTACAGGAAGGTACTGTAGTGAGTACAGGTCAACAAGTACTGGAGAATTACAGGAAGGTACTGTAGTGAGTACAGGTCAACAAGTACTGGAGAATTACAGGAAGGTACTGTAGTCAGTACAGGTTAACAAGTACTGGAGAAATACAGGAAGGTACTGTAGTCAGTACAGGTCAACAAGTACTGGAGAATTACAGGAAGGTACTGTAGTGAGTACAGGTCAACAAGTACTGGAGAATTACAGGAAGGTACTGTAGTCAGTACAGGTTAACAAGTACTGGAGAAATACAGGAAGGTACTGTAGTGAGTACAGGTCAACAAGTACTGGAGAATTACAGGAAGGTACTGTAGTGAGTACAGGTCAACAAGTACTGGAGAATTACAGGAAGGTACTGTAGTCAGTACAGGTTAACAAGTACTCGAGAATTACAGGAAGGTACTGTAGTGAGTACAGGTCAACAAGTACTGGAGAATTACAGGAAGGTACTGTAGTGAGTACAGGTTAACAAGTACTGGAGAATTACAGGAAGGTACTGTAGTGAGTACAGGTCAACAAGTACTGGAGAATTACAGGAAGGTACTGTAGTGAGTACAGGTCAACAAGTACTGGAGAATTACAGGAAGGTACTGTAGTGAGTACAGGTTAACAAGTACTGGAGAATTACAGGAAGGTACTGTAGTGAGTACAGGTCAACAAGTACTGGAGAATTACAGGAAGGTACTGTAGTGAGTACAGGTTAACAAGTACTGGAGAATTACAGGAAGGTACTGTAGTGAGTACAGGTTAACAAGTACTGGAGAATTACAGGAAGGTACTGTAGTCAGTACAGGTCAACAAGTACTGGAGAATTACAGGAAGGTACTGTAGTGAGTACAGGTTAACAAGTACTGGAGAATTACAGGAAGGTACACTAGTGAGTAGAGGTCATCAAGTACTGGAGAATTACAGGAAGGTACTGTAGTGAGTACAGGTTAACAAGTACTGGGGAATTACAGGAAGGTACTGTAGTGAGTACAGGTTAACAAGTACTGGAGAATTACAGGAAGGTACTGAAGTGAGTACAGGTTAACAAGTACTGGAGAATTACAGGAAGGTACTGTAGTGAGTACAGGTTAACAAGTACTGGAGAATTACAGGAAGGTACTCTAGTGAGTAGAGGTCAACAAGTACTGGAGAATTACAGGAAGGTACTGTAGTCAGTACAGGTTAACAAGTACTGGGGAATTACAGGAAGGTACTGTAGTCAGTACAGGTTAACAAGTACTGGAGAATTACAGGAAGGTACTGTAGTGAGTACAGGTTAACAAGTACTGGAGAATTACAGGAAAGTACTGTAGTCAGTACAGGTTAACAAGTACTGGAGTATTACAGGAAGGTACTGTAGTCAGTACAGGTCAACAAGTACTGGAGAATTACAGGAAGGTACTGTAGTGAGTACAGGTTAACAAGTACTGGAGAATTACAGGAAGGTGCTGTAGTCAGTACAGGTTAACAAGTACTGGATAATTACAGGAAGGTACTGTAGTCAGTACAGGTTAACAAGTACTGGAGAATTACAGGAAGGTACTGTAGTGAGTACAGGTTAACAAGTACTGGAGAATTACAGGAAGGTACTGTAGTCAGTACAGGTTAACAAGTACTGGAGAATTACAGGAAGGTACTGTAGTGAGTACAGGTTAACAAGTACTGGAGAAATACAGGAAGGTACTGTAGTGAGTACAGGTTAACAAGTACTGGAGAAATACAGGAAGGTACTGTAGTGAGTACACGTCAACAAGTACTGGAGAATTACAGGAAGGTACTGTAGTCAGTACAGGTCAACAAGTACTGGAGAAATACAGGAAGGTACTGTAGTGAGTACACGTCAACAAGTACTGTAGAAATACAGGAAGGTACTGTAGTGAGTACAGGTCAACAAGTACTGGAGAAATACAGGAAGGTACTGCAGTGAGTACAGGTTAACAAGTACTGGAGAATTACAGGAAGGTACTGTAGTGAGTACAGGTCAACAAGTACTGGAGAATTACAGGAAGGTACTGTAGTGAGTACAGGTCAACAAGTACTGGAGAAATACAGGAAGGTACTGCAGTGAGTACAGGTTAACAAGTACTTGGGAATTACAGGAAGGTACTCTAGTGAGTAGAGGTCAACAAGTACTGGAGAATTACAGGAAGGTACTGTAGTGAGTACAGGTTAACAAGTACTGGAGAATTACAGGAAGGTACTCTAGTGAGTACAGGTCAACAAGTACTGGAGAATTACAGGAAGGTACTGTAGTGTGTACAGGTCAACAAGTACTGGAGAATTACAGGAAGGTACTGTAGTCAGTACAGGTCAACAAGTACTGGAGAAATACAGGAAGTTACTGTAGTGAGTACAGGTCAACAAGTACTGGAGAATTACAGGAAGGTAATGTAGTGAGTACAGGTCAAAAAGTACTGGAGAAATACAGGAAGGTACTGTAGTAAGTACAGGTCAACAAGTACTGGAGAATTACAGGAAGGTACTGTAGTAAGTACAGGTCAACAAGTACTGGAGAATTACAGGAAGGTACTGTAGTGAGTACAGGTTAACAAGTACTGGAGAATTACAGGAAGGTACTGTAGTGAGTACAGGTCAACAAGTACTGGAGAATTACAGGAAGGTACTGTAGTGAGTACAGGTTAACAAGTACTGGAGAATTACAGGAAGGTACTGTAGTGAGTACAGGTTAACAAGTACTGGAGAATTAGAGGAAGGTACTGTAGTGAGTACAGGTCAACAAGTACTGGAGAATTACAGGAAGGTACTGTAGTGTGTACAGGTCAACAAGTACTGGAGAATTACAGGAAGGTACTGTAGTCAGTACAGGTCAACAAGTACTGGAGAAATACAGGAAGTTACTGTAGTGAGTACAGGTCAACAAGTACTGGAGAATTACAGGAAGGTACTGTAGTGAGTACAGGTCAAAAAGTACTGGAGAAATACAGGAAGGTACTGTAGTAAGTACAGGTCAACAAGTACTGGAGAATTACAGGAAGGTACTGTAGTAAGTACAGGTCAACAAGTACTGGAGAATTACAGGAAGGTACTGTAGTGAGTACAGGTTAACAAGTACTGGAGAATTACAGGAAGGTACTGTAGTGAGTACAGGTCAACAAGTACTGGAGAATTACAGGAAGGTACTGTAGTGAGTACAGGTTAACAAGTACTGGAGAATTACAGGAAGGTACTGTAGTGAGTACAGGTTAACAAGTACTGGAGAATTACAGGAAGGTACTGTAGTGAGTACAGGTCAACAAGTACTGGAGAATTACAGGAAGGTACTGTAGTGTGTTCAGGTCAACAAGTACTGGAGAATTACAGGAAGGTACTGTAGTCAGTACAGGTCAACAAGTACTGGAGAAATACAGGAAGGTACTGTAGTAAGTACAGGTCAACAAGTACTGGATAATTACAGGAAGGTACTGTAGTAAGTACAGGTCAACAAGTACTGGAGAATTACAGGAAGGTACTGTAGTGAGTATAGGTTAACAAGTACTGGAGAATTACAGGAAGGTACTGTAGTGAGTACAGGTCAACAAGTACTGGAGAATTACAGGAAGGTACTGTAGTGAGTACAGGTCAACAAGTACTGGAGAAATACAGGAAGGTACTGTAGTAAGTACAGGTCAACAAGTACTGGAGAATTACAGGAAGGTACTGTAGTAAGTACAGGTCAACAAGTACTGGAGAATTACAGGAAGGTACTGTAGTGAGAACAGGTCAACAAGTACTGGATAATTACAGGAAGGTACTGTAGTAAGTACAGGTCAACAAGTACTGGAGAATTACAGGAAGGTACTGTAGTGAGTACAGGTTAACAAGTACTGGAGAATTACAGGAAGGTACTGTAGTGAGTACAGGTCAACAAGTACTGGAGAATTACAGGAAGGTACTGTAGTGAGTACAGGTTAACAAGTACTGGAGAATTACAGGAAGGTACTGTAGTGAGTACAGGTCAACAAGTACTGGAGAATTACAGGAAGGTACTGTAGTGAGTACAGGTCAACAAGTACTGGAGAATTACAGGAAGGTACTGTAGTGAGTACAGGTCAACAAGTACTGGAGAAATACAGGAAGGTACTGTAGTGAGTACAGGTCAACAAGTACTGGAGAAATAC
Organism: Cherax quadricarinatus; assembly: GCF_038502225.1. Classification (NCBI taxonomy): domain Eukaryota; kingdom Metazoa; phylum Arthropoda; class Malacostraca; order Decapoda; family Parastacidae; genus Cherax; species Cherax quadricarinatus. Next base: position 38,401 of record NW_027198169.1, read on the forward strand.
AGGAAGGTACTGTAGTGAGTACAGGTCAACAAGTACTGGAGAATTACAGGAAGGTACTGTAGTGAGTACAGGTCAACAAGTACTGGAGAAATACAGGAAGGTACTGTAGTGAGTACAGGTCAACAAGTACTGGAGAATTACAGGAAGGTACTGTAGTGAGTACAGGTCAACAAGTACTGGAGAAATACAGGAAGGTACTGTAGTGAGTACAGGTCAACAAGTACTGGAGAAATACAGGAAGGTACTGTAGTGAGTACAGGTCAACAAGTACTGGAGAATTACAGGAAGGTACTGTAGTGAGTACAGGTCAACAAGTACTGGAGAAATACAGGAAGGTACTGTAGTGAGTACAGGTCAACAAGTACTGGAGAATTACAGGAAGGTACTGTAGTGAGTACAGGTCAACAAGTACTGGAGAAATACAGGAAGGTACTGTAGTGAGTACAGGTCAACAAGTACTGGAGAATTACAGGAAGGTACTGTAGTGAGTATAGGTCAACAAGTACTGGAGAAATACAGGAAGGTACTGTAGTGAGTACAGGTCAACAAGTACTGGAGAAATACAGGAAGGTACTGTAGTGAGTACAGGTCAACAAGTACTGGAGAAATACAGGAAGGTACTGTAGTGAGTACAGGTCAACAAGTACTGGAGAAATACAGGAAGGTACTGTAGTGAGTACAGGTCAACAAGTACTGGAGAATTACAGGAAGGTACTGTAGTGAGTACAGGTCAACAAGTACTGGAGAAATACAGGAAGGTACTGTAGTGAGTACAGGTCAACAAGTACTGGAGAATTACAGGAAGGTACTGTAGTGAGTATAGGTCAACAAGTACTGGAGAAATACAGGAAGGTACTGTAGTGAGTACAGGTCAACAAGTACTGGAGAAATACAGGAAGGTACTGTAGTGAGTACAGGTCAACAAGTACTGGAGAATTACAGGAAGGTACTGTAGTGAGTACAGGTCAACAAGTACTGACAAAATACAGGAAGGTACTGTAGTGAGTACAGGTCAACAAGTACTGGAGAATTACAGGAAGGTACTGTAGTGAGTACAGGTCAACAAGTACTGGAGAATTACAGGAAGGTACTGTAGTGAGTACAGGTCAACAAGTACTGGAGAAATACAGGAAGGTACTGTAGTGAGTACAGGTTAACAAGTACTGGAGAATTACAGGAAGGTACTGTAGTGAGTACAGGTTAACAAGTACTGGACAGTATTAACAACAACACAAAGAGTGAAGACTACTACATGAGGTAGTCGTAACAGAATCAATGGGACCAGATAACATCTTAATGGATCCTGAGAGAAGGATCAAAACAACAACAATAATATGACCAAATAGCAACGGTATTCAGATATATATATATATATATATATATATATATATATATATATATGGGAGATGTTAAGCGAGTGTGTAGGAACTTTTGAACCAAGTGAGAAGTTGTGGTTGGGGACCTAAATGTTAAAGTAGGAGAAACATTTAAAGAGGGTGTGGTAGGTAAGTGTGTGGTGCGGTAGGTAAGTGTGGTAAGTGTGTGGTAGGTAAGGTGTAAATGATAATGGGAGCCCTTTGAATGAACTTTGTATAGATAGGGGTATGGTTATTGATAATACATATTTTAAGAAAAAAAGGGTAAATAAGTATACAAGATATGATGCAGGATGTAATGACAGTAGTTTGTTGGACTTCATATTTGTAGATAAGAGACTGGTGGGTAGACTTCAAGATGTACATATTTATAGAGGGGCCACAGATATCAGATCACTTTTTAGTTGTAGCTACAGTGAAAGTGAAAGGTAGATGGGATACAAGGAAAATGGAAGCAGCAGGTAAGAGAGAGGTGAAGGTTTATAAGCTAAAGGAGGAGGCAGTTAGGGTAAGATATAAACAACTATTGGAGGATAGATGGGCTAGTGAGAATATAGGCAATGGGGTCAAAGATGTATGGGGTAGGTTTAAGAAAGTAGTGTTAGAGTGCTCAGCAGAAGTTTATCGTTACAGGAAAGTCGGTGTGGGAGGGAAGTAGAGCGATTGGTGGAATGATGATGTAAGGAGAGTAGTAAGAGAGAAAAAGTTAGTATGTGAGAGATTTTTACAAGGTAAAAGTGATGCAAGGAGGCAGGAGTATATGGAGAGGAAAAGAGAGGTTAAGAGAGTGGTGAAGCAATGGGTGAGATATTATCAATAAATTTTGTTGAAAATAAGAAAAAGTTTTGGAGTGAGATTAATAAGTTGAGGAAACCTAAGGAACAAATGGATTTGATTGTTAAAAATATGAAAGGAGAGTTATTAAATGGACAGTTAGAGGTAACAGGAAGATGAAGGGAATATTTTGAGGAATTGTTAAATGTTGGTGAAGATAGGGAAGCTGTGATTTCGTGTATAGGGCAAGGAGGAATAACATCTTGTAGGAGTGAGGAGGAGCGAGTTGTGAGTGTGGGGGAAGTTCGTGAGGCAGTAGGTAAAATGAAAGGGGGTAAGGCAGCCGGGATTGATGGGATAAAGATAGAAATGTTAAAAGCAGGTGGGGTATATATATATATATATATATATATATATATATATATATATATATATACATATATATATATATATATATATATATGTCGTGCCGAATAGGCAGAATTTGCGATCTTGGCTTAAATAGCAACGTTCATCTTGCCATATAGGACAAGTGAAAATTTGTGTATGCAATAATTTCGCCAAAATCATTCTGAACCTAACGAAAAAAATATATTTCACTGTGTTTGTTTAGTATTAAATTATTGTAAACAAATCTAAAATATATTTAGTTGGGTTAGGCTAAAATAAATTGTTCTTGTTATAATAAGGTTAGGTAAGTTTTCTAAGATTCTTTTGGTGCAAAATTAAAATTTTTTACATTAACATTAATGAAAAAAATATATCTTTAAACGTATAAGAGAAAATTTTAGAAATGACTCAATTTTAAATGAGTTCTTACTAATTGACCAGTGTTACATATTCGGCACGACATATATATATATATATATATATATATATATATATATATATATATATATGTATATATATATATATATATGTATATATATATATATATATATATATGTCGTGCCGAATATGTAAAACTGGTCAATTAGCAAGAACTCATTTAAAATTAAGTCCTTTCTAAAATTTTCTCTTATACGTTTAAAGATATATTTTTTTTCATTAATGTTAATGTAAAAATTTTTAATTTTGCACCAAAAGAATCTTAGAAAACTTACCTAACCTTATTATAACAAGAACAATTTATTTTAGCCTAACCCAGCTAAATATATTTTAGATTTGTTTACAATAATTTAATACTAAACAAACACAGTGAAATATATTTTTTTCGTTAGGTTCAGAATGATTTTGGCGAAATTATTGCATACACAAATTTTCACTTGTCCTATATGGCAAGATGAGCGTTGCTATTTAAGCCAAGATCGCAAGTTCTGCCTATTCGGCACGACATATATATATATATATATATATATATATATATATATATATATATATATATATATATATATATATATATATATATATATATATATATATATATATATATATAGAAAACAAAAACAAGAATACAATGGTATAATGTATTAAAGATCATGAATTGCCTCCAGCTCCTCCGAAGCTGGACGCGAGCCAAGTATGCAGCAAGCATTTCCCCTCTGGATGGCCACGCTGAGGCGCTGGAACATGAAAGTGGCTGCCCTTGGGTCCCTGGTGGTGTCGATGAGTCTGGAACCCAGTTCTTTAAGGAAACACGTGGCATTTTTTCCCACATGATCCAAAGGTCTCTGATCCCACTGGGACAAACTGATACTGTTGGCTTTTGTCCCTGTACTTGCTGATCTTGTACTGCTCCCTGTGGTCAGCAGCTTCTCCCTGTCGCCCGACACTGTGATGGATATAGGTGTCAGTCAGTGTGGACACACAGGTATAGTCCCATGCTTAGAGCTTACCATTCTTCCAATGATAGATGGTGATCCCAACAGGGCAGTTTGCTGGGTTGTGGGTATTGTTGGCTGCTAGTGATCGGGGCTTCCTCTCGGCTGGGCATCCAGCTGTAGCAAGGGTTCTCTTTATGATGTTGTTTACCTCATTGTGTCCTGCATGCCAGCCCTTGGTTTTGGAACAGTTAAGACCATGTAGACTGTATCAGTCTGCTTGCTCTTCACTGCAAATACACATATATTCTGTGTGAATTGGGGCAGCAAGGCGCAGTCACGTTCCCATTGCCGATATGGGAACTGTTTGGAGGAGGTCACCAGAGTGAGGTGCGCTCACCGCCTGGAGACGGGCAGTCTCCCTATCTGATGTTGCAGCCCTGAGCATGTTGGCAAGCACCTTTTCAGCGATCGGGCCATCCCAGCTTGACTGTTTGTGAGCCAGTGCTGCACTAGGGTTTGGTGCTGGAGCAGCAAGTCTCTCCCATTCGGTGATGGCATTCTCATAGCTAGGGTCCTGTATTCCTGCTGAGTCACTGAGGTTATTGGGAAGAATTTGTCTTATCAACTCATTTGATGCTATGGAAGAGGATAGGAAAGCTGGTAGAGCAGTCTGGGAGGATCTGCGTACTCCCAGCCCCCCAAACTTGACCGGAAGTGAGGCTTGCAACCACTGTCCATCTTCAAGGGAAAGATTCAATACACTTTCTAGCATGGTCTTAAGGAGAGAGTCATATTCCTTGAGTTTTGGACTGCTGAAGGCTGGGGAGCATATCAGAAAGTAGGTAAGTTTTGGGATTGACAGGCAACTGGTGAGTAGGTAGAAGGCATCATGTGTATCAGTGCCTTTCATCCTGCTTTCCATCGTCCGGAGGTCTGAGATTTTATTTTTCTAGGATCAGATCGATGGCATTGGACCCAAGAGGAGCACCAAGGAGAGTGCTATTGGCTGGATCAATGGCTCGTGCTCCTGGTAAAATGGCGCTAATATTCTGGATCACTTGTCGATTGGTCCAGGCTTTCTCCCATGTCTTAAATTTTACTGGTGTCCTCTAGGAGAGATTCTGTTGTGCCAGCTAGGATACCATCATCCAGGAACCAGATATTGAGCTCACTGGAGAGTGCTTCTGTGACTTCCTTGATGACCAAACAGAGTATATATATATATGTACATATTATAGATAGTGGTGGAACAAATACCATCTCTAATACAACACAAGCAAATAGACGATCACACGCTGTGTACTAGACAGCAGACGAGACCCAGTGTAGCATGAGAGGAGAGAAGCTGCTAATATCAGAGTGAAAAGGACTTCGGGGTGAATATAACACCAAACATATCACCAGAGTTACACACAAACCATATAACGGCAATGACATATGCAAGATTAGCAAACCTTGGAACAGCATTCTGCAACTTACCCCGCGGCTCCAGCATGCAACTCACACCAAGTGAAGAAACTGTTAATGGCTCAAAGATCTGCAACCAAATGAGTACCGGAACTGAGATGACTGTACTACGAGGAGAGGATGAGGGAAATAAACCACACTCTCTTGTACAAATTACCGCACACAGCAGAATGAAACATATGACGCTTCAGTCCGACTTGGGATATTAACTAGTTAATGGTAAAAGTCGGACTGAAACGTTCGTATTAATAAATGTTTTTTTTTTTTTGACTGTATAGTCCTTGTGGCTTAGCGCTTCTTTTTTTTATTATAATAATAATAATAAATGTTTTATATTGTCCTCTCCTCTAACATCGTGCAAAAAATAAGTCACAATATCGTGACTAGAAAAATATACAAATAACACTACAATATCCTAAAAGATCAATCACCAACACTGTGTCCAGTCACCAGCACTGTGTCCAGTCACCAGCACTGTGTCCAGTCACCAGCACTGTGTCCAGTCACCAGCACTGTGTCCAGTCACCAGCACTGTGTCCAGTCACCAACACTGTGTCCAGTCACCAACACTGTGTCCAGTCACCAACACTGTGTCCAGTCACCAGCACTGTGTCCAGTCACCAACACTGTGTCCAGTCACCAGCACTGTGTCCAGTCACCAACACTGTGTCCAGTCACCAACACTGTGTCCAGTCACCAGCACTGTCCAGTCACCAGCACTGTGTCCAGTCACCAACACTGTGTCCAGTCACCAACACTGTGTCCAATCACCAGCACTGTGTCCAGTCACCAGCACTGTGTCCAGTCACCAGCACTGTGTCCAGTCACCAGCACTGTGTCCAGTCACCAGCACTGTGTCCAGTCACCAACACTGTGCCCAGTCACCAACACTGTGTCCAGTCACCAGCACTGTGTCCAGTCACCAGCACTGTGTCCAGTCACCAGCACTGTGTCCAGTCACCAACACTGTGTCCAGTCACCAACACTGTGTCCAGTCACCAGCACTGTGTCCAGTCACCAGCACTGTGTCCAGTCACCAACACTGTGTCCAGTCACCAGCACTGTGTCCAGTCACCAACACTGTGTCCAGTCACCAACACTGTGTCCAGTCACCAGTACTGTGTCCAGTCACCAGCACTGTGTCCAGTCACCAGCAATGTGTCCAGTCACCAACACTGTGTCCAGTCACCAACACTGTGTCCAGTCACCAGTACTGTGTCCAGTCACCAGCACTGTGTCCAGTCACCAGCACTGTGTCCAGTCACCAACACTGTGTCCAGTCACCAACACTGTGTCCAGTCACCAACACTGTGTCCAGTCACCAACACTGTGTCCAGTCACCAACACTGTGTCCAGTCACCAGCACGGTGCCCAGTCACCAGCACGGTGCCCAGTCACCAGCACGGTGTCCAGTCACCAGCACGGTGTCCAGTCACCAGCACGGTGTCCAGTCACCAACACTTTGTCCAGTCACCAACACTGTGTCCAGTCACCAACACTGTGTCCAGTCACCAGCACTGTGTCCAGTCACCAGCACTGTGTCCAGTCACCAGCACGGTGTCCAGTCACCAGCACGGTGTCCAGTCACCAGCACTGTGTCCAGTCACCAACAATGTGTCCAGTCACCAACAATGTGTCCAGTCACCAACACTGTGTCCAGTCACCAGCACTGTGTCCAGTCACCAGCACTGTGTCCAGTCACCAGCACTGTGTCCAGTCACCAGCACGGTGTCCAGTCACCAGCACGGTGTCCAGTCACCAGCACGGTGTCCAGTCACCAGCACGGTGTCCAGTCACCAGCACGGTGTTCAGTCACCAGCACTGTGTCCAGTCACCAGCACTGTGTCCAGTCACCAACAATGTGTCCAGTCACCAACAATGTGTCCAGTCACCAACACTGTGTCCAGTCACCAGCACGGTGTCCAGTCACCAGCACTGTGTCCAGTCACCAGCACTGTGTCCAGTCACCAGCACTGTGTCCAGTCGCCAACACTGTGGCCAGTCACCAACACTGTGTCCAGTCACCAACACTGTGTCCAGTCACCAACACTGTGTCCAGTCACCATCACTGTGTCAGTCACCAGCACTGTGTCCAGTCACCAGCACTGTGTCCAGTCACCAGCACTGTGTCCAGTCACCAGCACTGTGTCCAGTCACCAGCACTGTGTCCAGTCGCCAACACTGTGTCCAGTCACCAGCACTGTGTCCAGTCACCAGCACTGTGTCCAGTCACCAGCACTGTGTCCAGTCACCAGCACTGTGTCCAGTCACCAGCACGGTGTCCAGTCACCAACAATGTGTCCAGTCACCAACAATGTGTCCAGTCACCAACACTGTGTCCAGTCACCAGCACGGTGTCCAAGCACCAGCACTGTGTCCAGTCACCAGCACTGTGTCCAGTCACCAGCACTGTGTCCAGTCACCAGCACTGTGTCCAGTCGCCAACACTGTGTCCAGTCACCAACACTGTGTCCAGTCACCAACACTGTGTCCAGTCACCAACACTGTGTCCAGTCACCAACACTGTGTCCAGTCACCATCACTGTGTCAGTCACCAGCACTGTGTCCAGTCACCAGTACTGTGTCCAGTCACCAGCACTGTGTCCAGTCACCAGCACTGTGTCCAGTCGCCAACACTGTGTCCAGTCGCCAACACTGTGTCCAGTCACTATCACCATGGTTCAATAACACCATGATTCACCAACACCATGGCTCACTAACATGGTTCATTAACACCATGGCTCACTAACATGGTTCACTACCATCATTGTTCACTAACATGGTTCACTAACACAATGGTTCACTAACATGGTTCACTAACATGGTTCACTAACATGGTTCACCAACACAATGGCTCACTAACATGGCTCACTAACACCATGGTTCCCTAATATGGTTCACTAACACAATGGTTCACTAACATGGTTCACTAGCACCATGGTTCACTAACATGGTTCCCCAACACCACGGCTCACTAACATGGTTCACTAACATGATAGTTCACTAACATCATGGTTCACTAACATGGTTCACCAACACCATGGCTCACTAACATGGTTCACTAACATGATAGTTCACTAACACCATGGTTCCCTAACATGGTTCACCAACACCATGGCTCACTAACATGGTTCACCAACATCATGCCTCACTAACATCATGGCTCACTGACACGGTTCACTAACACCATGGTTCACAAACATAGTTCACTAACACGGTTCACTAACACCATGGTTCACAAATATGGTTCACTAACACGGTTCACAAGCATGGTTCACTAGCACCAGTCATTAACAACATGGTTCACTAACACCAGTCACTAACATGGTTCACTAGCATCATTCACTAACAACATGGTTCACTAACACCAGTCACTAACAACATGGTTCACTAACACCAGCCACTAACAACATGGTTCACTAACACCAGTCACCAACAAAATGGTTCACTAACACCAGTCACTAACAACATGGTACACTAACACCAGTCACTAACAACATGGTTCACTAGCATCAGTCACTAACAACATGGTTCACTAGCATCATTCACTAACAACATGGTTCACCAACATCATTCACTAACAACATGGTTCATTATCATCAATCACTAACAACATGGTTCACTAACACCAGTCACTAACAATATGGTTCACTAACACCAGTCACTAACAACATGGTTCACTAGCATCAGTCATTAACAACATGGTTCACTAGCATCAGTCATTAACAACATGGTTCACTAGCATCAATCACTAACAACATGAGTCACTAACACCAGTCACTAACAACATGGTTCACTAGCATCAGTCATTAACAATATGGTTCACTAGCATCAATCACTAACAAAATGGTTCACTAACACCAGTCACTAACTACATGGTTCACTAACACCAGTCACGAACAACATGGTTCACTAGCATCAGTCACTAACAACATGGTTCACTAACACCAGTCACTAACAACATGGTTCACTAACAACAGTCACTAACAACATGGTTCACTAGTATCAGCCTCTAACAACATGGTTCACTAACACCAGTCACTAACAACATGGTTCACTAACACCAGTCACTAACAACATGGTTCACAAGCATCAGTCATTAAAAACATGGTTCACTAGCATCAATCACTAACAACATGGGTCACTAACACCAGTCACTAACAACATGGTTCACTAGCATCAGTCACTAACAATATGGTTCACTAGCATCAATCACTAACAACATGGTTCACTAACACCAGTCACTAACAACATGGTTCACTAACACCAGTCACTAACTACATGGTTCACTAACACCAGTCACGAACAACATCGTTCACTAATACCAGTCACCAACAAAATGGTTCACTAACACCAGTCACTAACAACATGGTTCACTAGCATCATTCACTAACAACATGGTTCACTAACACAAGTCACCAACAAAATGGTTCACTGGTACCAGTCACTAACAACATGGTTCAATAGCATCAGTCACTAACAACATGGTTCACTAACACCAGTCACTAAAAAATGGTTCACTAACACCTGTCACTAACAACATGGTTCACTAACACCAATCACTAACAACATGGTTCACTAACACCAAAAACTAACATGGGTCACTAACACCAGTCACTAACTACATGGTTCACTAACACCAGTCACTAACAACATGGTTCACTAACACCAGTCACTAACAGCATTCTTCACTAACACCAGTCACTAACATGGTTCACTAACACTTACCGGTCACTAACAACATGGTTCACTAACACCGGTCACTAACAACATGGTTCACTAACACCAGTCACTAACAACATGGTTCACTAACACCAGTCACTAACAACATGGTTCACTAACACCAGTCACTAACTACATGGTTCACTAACACCAGTCACGAA
>NW_027198170.1:0-12500 GCF_038502225.1 Cherax quadricarinatus
ATGATCTTTTATGCAACTTTGAGAGTTGCATCTCAGAAGGTCATCTCAACTGTGATGTTTGCTCACTTCTGGCAGAAAGGATGTTGACTGACTGATGGTGAATGTGGGTTTTTTTCGTGTCTGTGTCTGTGTGTGGTAATGTGAATTTGATGGGAGACGATAGATTGGGTTTGTCGATGGAGTGGCTAGTTTATTGTGTACCTCATACATCCTGTGGATGGTAGGCTGGTTTAGTGGCTAGTGGATGGTGTACGTCACTCATCCTGGTGGATGGTTTAGTGGCCTAGTTATTTATTGTGTACCTCATACATCCTGTGGATGGTAGTAGGCAGTAAGGGGTGTTATTGTGTACCTCATACATCCTGTGGATGGTAGTGGCTAGTTTATTGTGTACCTCATACCATTACCTATGATGGATGGTAGTAGGCTAGTTTATTGTGTACCTCATACATCCTGTGGATGGTAGTAGCTAGTTTATTGTGTACCTCATACAACCTGTGGATGGTCATTAGTGACCTGTTTATTGGTGTCATCCTCATACATCCTGTGGATGGTAGTGGCTAGTTTATTGTGTACCTCATACATCCTGTGGATGGTAGTGGCTAGTTTATTGTGTACCTCATACAACCTGTGGATGGTAGTAGCTAGTTTATTGTGTACCTCATACATCCTGTGGATGGTAGTAGCTAGTTTATTGTGTACCTCATACAACCTGTGGATGGTAGTAGCTAGTTTATTGTGTACCTCATACATCCTGTGGATGGTAGTAGCTAGTTTATTGTGTACCTCATACATCCTGTGGATGGTAGTGGCTAGTTTATTGTGTACCTCATACATCCTGTGGATGGTAGTGGCTAGTTTATTGTGTACCTCATACATCCTGTGGATGGTAGTGGCTAGTTTATTGTGTACCTCATACATCCTGTGGATGGTAGTGGCTAGTTTATTGTGTACCTCATACATCCTGTGGATGGTAGTAGCTAGTTTATTGTGTACCTCATACATCCTGTGGATGGTAGTAGCTAGTTTATTGTGTACCTCCTCATAGTTTAGCCTTACATGTGGATGGTGTAGCTAGTTTATTGTGTACCTCATACATCCACCTAGATGGAATGGTAGTAGGCTAGTTTATTGGATGGTATGGCCTTCATACATCCTGTGGATGGTAGTGGCTAGTTTATTGTGTACCTCATACATCCTGTGGATGGTAGTAGCTAGTTTATTGTGTACCTCATACATCCTGTGGATGGTAGTGGCTAGTTTATTGTGTACCTCATACATCCTGTGGATGGTAGTGGCTAGTTTATTGTGTACCTCATACATCCTGTGGATGGTAGTAGCTAGTTTATTGTGTACCTCATCATACCATCCTGTAGCATGGTAGGTGGCTAGTTTATTTGTTGTACCTCATACATCCTGTGGATGGTAGTGGCCTGTAGCTAGTTTATTGTGTACCTCATACAACCTGTGGATGGTAGTGGCTAGTTTATTGTGTACCTCATACAACCTGTGGATGGTGGAGTTTAGCTAGTTTATTGTGTACCTCATATATCCTGGTGATGGATGGTTAGTAGTGGCTAGTTTATTGTGTACATCATACATCCTGTGGATGGTAGTGGCTAGTTTATTGTGTACGTCATACATCCTAGTGCATTGTGTGGTAGTAGGCTAGTGGCTTGTGTACCTCATACATCCTGTGGATGGTGGTAGTTTGACCTGATATGTGTGGTACGTCACAACCATCCAGTGCATTTAGGTGCAGTTGGATGGTTTATTAGTGTTTACATCATACATCCTGTGGATAGGTAGTGGCCTGTTTGGATTGTGTGGCGTCATACATCCTGTTGGATGGTAGTAGGCTAGTTTATTGTGTACTCATACATCCTGTGGAGGTAGTGGCTAGCCTTTGATTAGTGTAACCTCATACATCCTGTGGATAGGTAGTAGGCCTAGGTTTAGTTTATGTACCTCATACATCCTGTGGATGGTAGTGTAGCTAACCTGTGGATTGGTGTACGTCATACATCCAGTGGCATGGTAGTGGCTAGTTTATTGTGTACGTCATACATCCTGTGGATGGTAGTAGGCTAGTTTATTGTGCTATCCATCCACTTACATCCTGTGGATGGTAGTGCCTGGAGTCTTTATTTATTGTGTAACCTCATACATCAACCTGTGGATGGTAGTAGCTAGTTTATTGTGTACCTCATACATCCTGGTGGTGGATTTAGTGGTGGATGGTATTAGTGTTTAGCGTCTCATACATCCACCTGTGGATATAGTAGTGGAGTAGTTAGTGTGTTTACTTTCATACATCCTGTGGATGGTAGTGGCTAATTTATTGTGTACCTCATACATCCTGTGAATGGTAGTGGCTAATTTAGTGTGTTCCTCATACAACCTGAGGATGGTAGTAGCTAGTTTATTGTGTACCTCATACATCCTGTGGATGGTAGTAGCTAGTTTATTGTGTACATCATACATCCTGTGGATGGTAGTGATTAGTTTATTATGTACCTCACACATCCTGTGGATGGTAGTAGCTAGTTTATTGTGTACCTCATACATCCTGTGGATGGTAGTAGCTAATTTATTGTGTACATCATACATCCTGTGGATGGTATCTGTGGATGTATGGATGGTTAGTTTACTAGTTTATGTACCTCACACATCCTGTGGATGGTAGTAGCTAGTTTATTGTGTACCTCATACATCCTGTGGATGGTAGTGGCTAATTTATTGTGTAACTCATACATCCTGTGTATGGTAGTGGCTAGTTTATTGTGTACCTCATACATCCTGTGGATGGTAGTAGCTAGTTTATTGTATACCTAATACATCCTCTGGATGGTAGTAGGTAGTTTATTGTGTACCTCATACATCCAGTGGATGGTAGTGGCTAGTTTATTGTGTACCTCATACATCCTATGGATGGTAGTAGCTAGTTTATTGTGTACCTCATACATCCTGTGGATGGTAGTAGCTAGTTTATTGTGCACCTCATACAACCTGTGGATGGTAGTGGCTAGTTTATTGTGTACCTCATACATCCTGTGGATGGTAGTAGCTAGTTTATTGTATACCTAATACATCCTCTGGATGGTAGTAGGTAGTTTATTGTGTACCTCATACATCCAGGTGGATGGTAGGCTGGTATGGCTAGTTTATGTGCCTCCATTACACCTCCTGGATGGTAGTAGCTAGTTTATTGTGTACCTCATACATCCTGGTGGATGGTTTAGTGTAGCCTGGATGGTTAGTGGCTACCTCATACATCCTGTGGATGGTAGTGGCTAGTTTATTGTGTACCTCATACATCCTGTGGATGGTAGTAGCTAGTTTATTGTGTACCTCATACATCCTGTGTATGGTAGTGCAAGAACATACAGAACTAGGAACTAGGAACTAGGACACAACAGGGATAACAGGAGTACATCTGGATTTATATCTATAAATTTTCTTATTTGACAACAAATTTCAGATATTTGCTTAATATGTCTGGTATATTGTCTTCATTAATATTATATCTTGACATATTACAGGATATACTGTTATATTCTCCATCTCTCTATCCCTGTGATAAGAAGAAGAAGAAGAAGAAGAAGAAGAAGAAGAAGAAGAAGAAGAAGAAGAAGAAGAAGAAGAAGAAGAAATGAATAATAATAATAATAATAATAATAATAATAATAATAATAATATTATTATTATTATTATTATTATTAGTAGTAGTAGTAGTAGTAGTAGTAGTAGTAGTAGTAGTAGTAGTAGTAATTATTATTATTATTATTATTATTATTATTATTATTATTATTATTATTATTATGATTATTACGTAAATATCAACAGAAATAACAAAAGCACAAACAACAAAACAAACAACAGCTCAATTGCCTCTTTAAAAAAAAGTCCCAAAAAATAATAATAATCTCCCCCCCCCCATCCCCCGTCCTTTTAGAATATTTCGCCCAGTTTCATAAAGCAGACCATAAATTTATATTAGTCCTAATTATTGAGAAGCGAGCGAAACGCTCCGACACGGAACGATAAATTGTGCGACGTTCCTCTTTTTTTCCCCGGTAAACACTCGGACAAAAGCGGCTTTTGTTTTCGTTCACAGCCGGAAATGTGCAACGTTCGCTTTTGTTTATCTTAATTCAATCTCGCTACTGTGTCCCAAACTGTACCTGGCTTTTATTTGAAGGTACGGCAACTATTATTATTATTATTATTATTATTATTATTATTGTTATTGTTATTGTTATTGTTATTGTTATTATTATTGTTATTATTATTATTATTATTATTATTATTATTATTATTATTATTATTATTATTATTATTATTATTATTATTATTGTTATTGTTATTATTATTATTATTATTATTATTATTATTATTATTATTATTATTATTATTATTATTATTGTTGTTGTTGTTATTGTTATTATTATTATTGTTATTATTATTACTATTATTATTATTAATTATTATTATTATCATTAATTATTATTATTATTATTATTGTTATTATTATTAAATTTTTAATATTCTCCCTCTCTCATAGACACTTGCATATATCGTCAAATTATTCGCTTATTCTACATAGCGCAACTTTACCACCTAGGTGCTGATTTCTTCCAACTAACATCATTACCGATACGTGCTAACCTAACCTAACCTATCGTCTACACTAGGGTCATTAACGCTTGTATTTTGTTTCTTGTGTATGATTTGATAAGGTCAGTGGTACCTATTGAGTCGAAGCGGCACCTCTGGAAGCACACTACACCTCTGGAAACACACTGCATCTCTGGAAACACACAGCACCTCTTGAAACACACTGCACCTCTGGAAACACAGCAACTCTAGAAACACCCTGCACCTCTGGAAGCACACTGCACCTCTGGAAACACACTGCACCTCCGGAAGCACACTGCACCTCTAGGAACACACTGCACCTCTACAAACACACAGCACCTCTAGAAACACACTGCACCTTGTGAAAACACACATCTCTGGAAACACACTGCACCTCTGGAAACACACTACACTTCTGGAAGCACACTACACCTCTGGAAGCACACTGCACCTCTTGAAGCACACTGTACCTCTGAAAGCACACTGCACCTCTGGAAACGCACTGCACCTCTGGAAACAAACTGCACCTCTGGAAACACACCATACATCTGGAAACACACTCCACCTCTGGAAGCACACTGCACCTCTGGCAACACACTGCACCTCTGGAAGCACATTGCACCTCTGGAAGCACACTGCTCCTCTGGAAACACACTGTACTTCTGGAAGCACACAGCACCTTCAGAAACACACTACACCTCTGGAAGCACATTGCACCTCTGGAAGCACACTGCACCTCTGGAAACACACTACTCCTCTAGAAGCACACTGCACCTGTGGAAACACACAGCACCTCTGTCTCATCTGTTTGCATCTGAGAGGAACAAGTCATTTCGTTGACATGCTTCAAGGAGGTGAGGAAGTGTACACAAATACCACGCACATACTAGGAGAGAGAAGCTTAAAACGACGTTGTGACCCGACTTGTACCATTGACAAGTCACGCCAACACACGAAGGTGAGGGGACCAGTAAATACAGGAGAGGGGGACAAGAACTGAGAGAGAGAGAGAAAGAAGAATAAATACGGAAGTGAGGAAGCAGTCGTAGAGGTAATGCTGGTAGAGTAAGTAGTAGTAGTAGTGGTAGTAGCGGTAGAAGTAGTAGTAGTAAATAGAGAAAGTAGTGGTAGACAGAAGGGGAGTGAAGCGAGACAACAGTAGTACAATAATAAGAATAACAATAATAACTATAATAATAACAATAGAACACTGAACTACAGAAAGCAAGAGTTTCTCTCTCTCTCTCTCTCTCTCTCTCTCTCTCTCTCTCTCTCTCTCTCTCTCTCTCTCTCTCTCTCTCTCTCTCACTCTCTCTCCCTCTCTCTCACTCTCCCTCTCTCCTTCTCTTTCTCTCTCTGTCTCTCTCTCTCTCTCTCTCTCTCTCTCTCTCTCTCTCTCTCTCTCTCTCTCTCTCTCTCTCTCTCTCTCTCTCTCTCTCTCTCTCTCTCTCTCTCTCTCTCTCTCTCTCTCTCTCTCTCTCTCTCTCTCTCTCTCTCTCTCTCTCTCTCTCTCTCTCTCTCTCTCTCTCTCTCTCTCTCTCTCTCTCTCTCTCTCTCTCTCTCTCTCTCTCTCTCTCTCTCTCTCTCTCTCTCTCTCTCTCTCTCTCTCTCTCTCTCTCTCTCTCTCTCTCTCTCTCTTTCTCTCTCCCTCTCTCTCTCTCAGAACAAAAATCAGACAATAAACACAGAGAACAAGCAATTATAATTAAGAAAGAGAGAGCAGAGAGTAAATCAGAATAAACCTGATTACCAGAAGAAATTAATGGAAGATATTAGTAAGATTTTGGAAGAGCAGCAGCAAGTTGTTTGTGACCTTCCAGGTAATGTTCTTCCACGTAGTGTTCTTCCAGGTAGTGTTCTTCCAGGTAGTGTTCTTCCAGGTAGTGTTCTTCCAGGTAGTGTTCTTCCAGGTAGTGTTCTTCCAGGTAGTGTTCTTCCAGGTAGTGTTCTTCCAGGTAGTGTTCTTCCAGGTAGTGTTCTTCCAGGTAGTGTTCTTCCAGGTAGTGTTCTTCCAGGTAGTGTTCTTCCAGGTAGTGTTCTTCCAGGTAGTGTTCTTCCAGGTAGTGTTCTTCCAGGTAGTGTTCTTCCAGGTAGTGTTCTTCCAGGTAGTGTTTTTCCAGGTAGTGTTTTCCATGTAGTGTTCTTCCAGATAGTGTTCTTCAAGGTAGTGTTCTTCAAGGTAGTGTTCTTCCAGGTAGTGTTCTCCAGGTAGTGTTCTTCCACCGGTGAGTGTTCTTCCCAGATGGTGTTCTTCCAGGTAGTGTTCTTCCAGGTAGTGTTCTTCCAGGTAGTGTTCTTCCGGGTAGTGTTTTTCCAGGTAGTGTTCTTCCAGGTAGTATTCTTCCAGGTAGCGTTCTTCCATGTAGTGTTCTTCCAGGTAGTGTTCTTCCAGGTAGTGTTCTTCCAGGTATGTTCTTAGGTAGTGTTCTCCGGGTAGTGTTCTTCCAGGTAGTGTTCTTCCGGGTAGTGTTTTTCTTCCAGGGTGTCTTTTCCAGGTGGTGTTTTCCAGTAGTGTTCTTCCAGGATGTGTTCTTCATGAGTGTTCTTCAAGGTAGTGTTCTTCCAGGTAGTGTTCTCCAGGTAGTGTTCTTCCAGGTAGTGTTCTTCCAGGTAGTGTTCTTCCAGGTAGTGTTCTCCATGTAGTGTTCTTCCAGGTAGTGTTCTTCCAGGTAGTGTTCTTCCAGGTAGTGTTCTTCCAGGTAGTGTTCTTCCAGGTAGCGTTCTCCATGTATTTTTCTTCCAGGTAGTGTTCTTCCAAGTAGTGTTTTTCCAGGTAGTGTTTTTCCAGGTAGTGTTCATCCAGGTAGTGTTCTTCCAGGTAGTGTTCTTCCAGGCAGTGTTTTTCCATGTAGTGTTCTTCCAGGTAGTGTTCTTCCAGGTAGTGTTCTTCCAGGTATTCTTCGTGTCGTTCATTCCGGGTGTTTTTCCAGGTAGTGTTCTTCCAGGTAGTATTCTTCCAGGTAGTGTTCTTCCATGTAGTGTTCTTCCAGGTAGTGTTCTTCCAGGTAGTGTTCTTCCAGGTAGTGTTCTTCCAGGGAGTGTTCTTCCAGGTAGTGTTCTTCCAGGTAGTGTTCTTCCAGGAAGTGTACTTCCATGTAGTGTTCTTCCAGGTAGTGTTCTACCATGTAGTGTTCTACCATGTATTGTTCTACCTTGTAGTGTTCTATCATGTAGTGATCTTCCACGTAGTGTTCTTCAATGTAGTGTTCTTCTATGAAGTGTTCTTCCAAACACCGCCAAGAAACGTTCTATGTAGGAGAGAAACGACAGGGTGAACATACAGAGGAACGACCGGGTGAACATATAGAGGAACGACCAGGTGAACATACAGAGGAACGATAGGGTGACCGTATAGAGAAACGACCGGGTGAACACATAGAGGAACGACCGGGTGAACATATAGAGGAACGACCTGGTGAACATACAGAGGAACGACCGGGTGACCGTATAGAGCAGTGGTTCCCAAACTGGGGGTAAATTACCCCCTGGGAGTAATTTAACCATTTTTGGGGGGTAATGGAGGGGTGACAGAAAAAGTTATGAATTCTGAAAATCAAGAAAACAATACGGTACCCGGTATGAGGATTATTGTTAACTTTGTCTTAGTATATAAAGTTGTAAAGTAAACCTATTATAAGTAAGTAATAAAGTTAAACCAAATAACAATAAACATCAAAAACTAATATACAGTATTAGAAAAGAAGAAATATATAGTTAAGTGTGTGGAAACCCAAAAGTATTTTGACAAGTATGCTTCAGGACAAAAGTCACTCAGTAGCCCAGATCGACCTGTCCAGTACGCGTCACTCACTTCCTGAGGCTGCCTCTATTTCACACTGTCAGTTTATCTGTGAGCATCAGCCGAGTAGACATAAGCTGGTATGTATGTGTACTGCCCTGTGCAGTATATAGTTAGTATTTACCCACTGTTACTGTGAATTTGATTTGCTATTATTAATTTTATATATAATGTATGTGGTTCTTACGTTTTCAATGGTTTTGCTAGGATTAGCAGAGTATGCGAGGCTGTATACGTTCACGTTTAGCCATATATATCAATAATAACAACATTTTGTGAAAGGGGTAACATGCTTTATGTGGCATGTTAAATTGGGTAACAAGCTGAAAAAGTTTGGGAACCACTGGTATAGAGGAACGACGGGGTGAACGTATAGAGGAACGACCGGGTGAAAATACAGAGGAACGACCGGGTGAACATATAGAGGAACGACCGGGTGAACATACAGAAGAACGACCGGGTGACCGTATAGAGGAACTACCGGGTGAACATATATAGGAACGACCGGGTGAACATATAGAGGAACGACCTGGTGAACATGCAGAAGAACGACCGGGTGAACATATAGAGGAACGACCGGGTGAACATATAGAGGAACGACCTGGTGAACATACAGAAGAACGACCGGGTGAACATATAGAGGAACGACCTGGTGAACATACAGAGGAACGACCGGGTAAACGTACAGCGGAACGACCGGGTGAACGAACAGAGGAACTACCGGGTGAACATACAGAGGAACGACCGGGTGAACATATAAAGGAACGACAGGGTGAACATATAGAGGAACGACCGGGTGAACATACAGAAGAACGACCGGGTGACCGTATAGAGGAAGGACCGGGTGAACATATAGAGGAACGACCGAGTGAACATATAGAGGAACGACCTGGTGAACGTACAGAGGAACTACCAGGTGAAAGTACAGAGAAACGACCGGGTGAACATACAGAGGAACGACCGTGTGAACGTACAGAGGAACTAAAGGGTGAACGTACAGAGAAACGACCGGCTGAACATACAGAGGAACGACCGGGTGAACATACAGAGG
Organism: Cherax quadricarinatus; assembly: GCF_038502225.1. Classification (NCBI taxonomy): domain Eukaryota; kingdom Metazoa; phylum Arthropoda; class Malacostraca; order Decapoda; family Parastacidae; genus Cherax; species Cherax quadricarinatus. The sequence goes on from NW_027198170.1 coordinate 9,489, forward strand.
AACGACCGGGTGAGCGTACAGAGGAACGACCGGGTGAACGTACAGAGGAACGACCGGGTGAACGTACAGAGAAACGACCGGGTGAACGTACAGAGGAACGACCGGGTGAACGTACAGAGGAACGACCGGGTGAACGTACAGAGGAACTACCGGGTGAACGTACAGAGAAACGACCGGGTGAACATACAGAGGAACGACCGGGTGAACGTACAGAGGAACGACCTGGTGAACGTACAGAGAAATGACCAGGTGAACATACAGAGGAACGACCGGGTGTACGTACAGAGGAACTACCGGGTGAACGTACAGAGGAACTCAGGGGTGAACGTACAGAGAAGCGACCGGATAAACATACAGAGGAACGACCAGGTGAACGTACAGAGGAACTACCGGGTGAACGTACAGAGAGACGACCGGGTGAACATACAGAGGAACTACCGGGTGAACGTACAGAGAAACGACCGGGTGAACATGCAGAGGAACGACCGGGTGAACGTACAGAAGAACTACCAGGTGAACGTACGACGAAACACAAGAGGGTGAACATACAGAAGGAACGACCGGGTGAACGATACAGGAGGAACGACCGGGTGAACGTACAGAGGAACGACCTGGTAGAACAAAGTAACGGGAGAGAAACGACCGACCGTGTGAACGTACGGAGGAACGACCGGGTGAACGTAGAGAACGAACTGAACCGGAGGAACGATAACGCAGAGGAACTACCGGGGTGAACGTACAGAGAAACGACCGGGTGAACATACAGAGGAACGACAGGGTGAATGTACAGAGGAACGACCGGGTGAACGTACAGAGGAACGGCCGGGTGAACGTCGACAGAACGGAACGACCGGGTGAACGCAAATACAGAGGAACGGCGAGGGTGAACGTACAGAGGAACGACCGGGTGAACGTACAGGAGAACGGAACGAGCAGGAGAACGACCGGGGTGAACGTACAGAGGAACGACCGGGTGAACGTACAGAGGAACGGCCGGGTGAACATACAGAGGAACGACCGGGTGAACGTACAGAGGAACGACCGGGTGAACGTACAGGGAAGGAAAGATCGTACGGTGAGTCGCAATACGTAAAAAAAGGTACGAAATCAGTACGTAAAAAGTTATGGAAATAAATTGCTCCTGTTTACCTGTTGTTCCTCTTTACCTGTTGCCTCTGTTTACCTGTTTCTCTGTTGCTCCTGTTTACCTGTTGTTCCTCTTTACCTGTTGCCTCTGTTTACCTGTTTCTCTGTTGCTCCTGTTTACCTGTTGTTCCTCTTTACCTGTTGCCTCTGTTTACCTGTTTCTCTGTTGCTCCTGTTTACCTGTTGTTCCTCTTTACCTGTTGCCTCTGTTTACCTGTTTCTCTGTTGCTCCTGTTTACCTGTTGTTCCTCTTTACATGTTGCCTCTGTTTACCTGTTTCTCTGTTGCTCCTGTTTACCTGTTGTTCCTCTTTACATGTTGCCTCTGTTTACCTGTTTCTCTGTTGCTCCTGTTTACCTGTTGTTCCTCTTTACCTGTTGCCTCTGTTTACCTGTTTCTCTGTTGCTCCTGTTTACCTGTTGTTCCTCTTTACATGTTGCCTCTGTTTACCTGTTTCTCTGTTGCTCCTGTTTACCTGTTGTTCCTCTTTACCTGTTGCCTCTGTTTACCTGTTCCTCTGTTGCTCCTATTTACCTGTTGTTCCTCTTTACCTGTTGCCTCTGTTTACCTGTTTCTCTGTTCCTCCTGTTTACCTGTTATTCCTCTTTACCTGTTGCCTCTGTTTACCTGTTTCTCTGTTGCTCCTGTTCACCTGTTGTTCCTCTTTATATGTTGCCTCTGTTTACCTATTTCTCTGTTGCTCCTGTTTACCTGTTGTTCCTCTTTACCAGTTGCCTCTGTTTACCTGTTTCTCTGTTGCTCCTGTTTACCTGTTGTTCCTCTTTACCTGTTGTCTCTGTTTACCTGTTTCTCTGTTGCTCCTCTTTACCTGTTGTTCCTCTACCTGTTGCCTCTGTTTACCTGTTTCTCTGTTGCTCCTGTTTACCTGTTGTTCCTCTACCTGTTGCCTCTGTTTACCTGTTTCTCTGTTGCTCCTGCTTTCCTGTTCTTCCTCTTTACCTGTTGATTCTGTTTACCTGTTTCTCTGTTGCTCCTGTTTACCTGTTGTTCCTCTTTACATGTTGCCTCTGTTTACCTGTTTCTCTGTTGCTCCTGTTTACCTGTTGTTCCTCTTTACATGTTGCCTCTGTTTACCTGTTTCACTGTTGCTCCTGTTTACCTGTTATTCCTCTTTACCTGTTGTCTCTGTTTACCTGTTTCTCTGTTGCTCCTGCTTTCCTGTTGTTCCTCTTTACCTGTTGATTCTGTTTACCTGTTTCTCTGTTGCTCCTGTTTACCTGTTGTTCCTCTTTACGTGTTGCCTCTGTTTACCTGTTTCACTGTTGCTCCTGTTTACCTGTTGTTCCTCTTTACATGTTGCCTCTGTTTACCTGTTTCTCTGTTGCTCCTGTTTACCTGTTGTTCCTCTTTACATGTTGCCTCTGTTTACCTGTTTCTCTGTTGCTCCTGTTTACCTGTTGTTCCTCTTTACATGTTGCCTCTGTTTACCTGTTTATCTGTTGCTCCTGTTTACCTGTTGTTCCTCTTTACCTGTTGCCTGTTTACCTGTCTCTCTGTTGCTCCTGTTTACCTGTTGTTCCTCTTTACATGTTGCCTCTGTTTACCTGTTCCTCTGTTGCTCCTGTTTACCTGTTGTTCCTCTTTACATGTTACCTTTGTTTACCTATTTCCTGTTTACCTGTTGTTGATCTTTACCTGTAGCCTCTGTTTACCTGTTTCCCTGTTGCTCCTATTTAACTGTTGTTCCTCTTTACATGTTGCCTCTGTTTACTTTTTTCCCTGCTTCTCCTGTTTAACTGCTGTTCATCTTTACCTGTTGCCCCTGTTTACCTGTTTCCCTGTTGCTCCCGTTTAACTGTTGTTCCTCTTTACCTGATGCCTCTGTTTACCTGTTTTCCTGTTGGT